>NC_134363.1:151329780-151394780 GCF_048569485.1 Anomaloglossus baeobatrachus | reverse complement strand
AGGAGTTTGATAGATAAGAAACCTACCAGAGTTGGTGATTTGTGGGAGATTTTTCTGGAAGCCTAGATGTTTCGTGAAAGTTGCCAAATGTGATTTTGATCATTGGGAGTTCAATCTCTGGGACTTTGCTGATACACATGGACAAAGGAACCAAGGCTCCTTTCAATTTGCTTCCAATGTGTAGGAAACTTAGAACTAGGTTTCATTTATTCCACAGATCAGTGTCCTTGAAGGGAATATACTTGAATGGATGCAAATAGAGATGAATGAAAATATTGCACATGACGTAGGGTTGAGTGGCCACATTGGTAGGACCAGTGGCTGCCAAAGCCTGGTAAACCACCTTCTACCTGCTAGCATTCCCAACGCAATTTCTAACTAGTAGGTCCGATGCAACGCCTTCTGTATGCTGCCCCTCCTTGAGGTAGTACCGTACCTACTAATCAGAAAAGGCGTGAAGAATTTCACACTATAAAGAAAAAGACATGGATCGCACATCCCAAAAATACAATGATCTAAAGCCGCTAGGCAAAAAATTAAATAGAACATGAGGTTCTTTTGTTACCATTCTGATCAGATTGTATTAAGCCCACTGCCACGTCACAGCAAACCTCTTGAGTGGGTCCCTAACTTGAACCTTTTTGTGCGGCACTGTGCACTGACCACCGCCGCAGCGACAAAGCGCCAGCAGGGCAGGCGACCTGGTGCCTCACAGCACCCATGCTGCAGCGGTGGTCAGTGCACAGTGCCGCACAAAAAGGTCAGATTAGGGACCCACTCAAGAGGTTTGCCGTGACGTGGCAGTGGGCTTAATACAATCTGATCAGAATGGTAACAAAAGAACCTCATGTTCCATTTCATTTTTCGCCTAGCGGCTTTAGATCATTGTATTTTTGGGATGTGCGATCCAGGTCTTTTTCTTTATAGCGCGTGAAGAATTTCAGCAGATCACAAACTACTGACGTGACAACTGGACTAGGGTCCTGACAGTCTTTTAGATCATCTCTATTTTATAAAAGATACCAAAACAAGATCCATTAAAAGACAAAAATATCTTGAATCAGAAAAAAAAAAAAAAAAGTCACCAGATTATGGGACAGCAGGACATCTGCTAATTATAGAGTTCCTTCACAAATATAGGAGGATGGTGGGACAGCAGAAATATATATGTATGGGAGGAAGGAAGTCTTTTGTGGAACAATGTATTATGCGGAGGGAAACAGATGACTCTCGTACATCACCACTGAAGATCATTGCAAATCTGGTGACGCAAGAACCTACTTCTTGTCAAAACGGAAAAATAAGAGACACACAAATATCTACTCTGCGCCAGATTTGGAGGCCTTCAGCACCTTTTGAACCACTGTTCACCAATTTTGGGCCAATCACTGAGTGAATGAAATCAAGAATAGAGAAATATGGCGGCACCAGAGATGGATAAATCTGAATCTTATGTCACACTAAGTATGGGAAACTATCAAGCGAACAGCGAAAAAGGAAGGAGTGTAAACCGTGTCTAGAGAAGGGGGAGATGGTGACCCCTGATCAAACCTTCCGCTGGCCCTTGGCTCCCCCGACCACCCTAAATATGTTTCGCAACTTTGCGTCGAGCAGGATACCTCACCTTGGCTGACCCTGAGCAGGATACCTCACCCTGGCTGACCCTGAGCAGGATAACTCACCCTGGCTGACCATGAGCAGGATACCTCACCCTAGCTGACCATGAGCAGGATACCTCACCCTGGCTAACAATGAGCAGGATACCTCACCCTGGCTGACCATGAGCAGGATACCTCACCCTGGCTGACCATGAGCAGGATACCTCACCCTAGCTGACCATGAGCAGGATACCTCACCCTGGCTGACCATGAGCAGGATACCTCACCCTGGCTGACCATGAGCAGGATACCTCACCCTGGCTGACCATGAGCAGGATACCTCACCCTGGCTGACCCTGAGCAGGATACCTCACCCTGGCTGACCCTGAGCAGGATACCTCACCCTGGCTGACCATGAGCAGGATACCTCACCCTGGCTGACCATGAGCAGGATACCTCACCCTGGCTGACCATGAGCAGGATACCTCACCCTGGCTGACCCTGAGCAGGATACCTCACCCTGGCTGACCATGAGCAGGATACCTCACCCTGGCTGACCATGAGCAGGATACCTCACCCTGGCTGACCATGAGCAGGATACCTCACCCTAGCTGACCATGAGCAGGATACCTCACCCTGGCTAACCATGAGCAGGATACCTCACCCTGGCTGACCCTGAGCAGGATACCTCACCCTGGCTGACCATGAGCAGGATACCTCACCCTAGCTGACCATGAGCAGGATACCTCACCCTGGCTGACCATGAGCAGGATACCTCACCCTGGCTGACCATGAGCAGGATACCTCACCCTGGCTGACCATGAGCAGGATACCTCACCCTGGCTGACCCTGAGCAGGATACCTCACCCTGGCTGACCATGAGCAGGATACCTCACCCTGGCTGACCATGAGCAGGATACCTCACCCTGGCTGACCATGAGCAGGATACCTCACCCTGGCTGACCATGAGCAGGATACCTCACCCTGGCTGACCATGAGCAGGATACCTCACCCTGGCTGACCATGAGCAGGATACCTCACCCTGGCTGACCATGAGCAGGATACCTCACCCTGGCTGACCCTGAGCAGGATACCTCACCCTGGCTGACCATGAGCAGGATACCTCACACTGGCTGATCATGAGCAGGATACCTCACCCTGGCTGACCATGAGCAGGATACCTGACCCTGGCTGACCCTGAACTGGGCCCTAAGTAAAGAATGGATGGCATGAGCGCTTAGTCAACCCCATTAAGTTCTAAAGAAGACACAGGGAACACAAACAGGGGAAAGTAAACAGTCAACGTATCTCCAACATCACTCAGGGAGAGGAACAGCAACAAACAACAACGTTTCCCCAGATGATTAGAAGCTGACAGCTTGCACGCAAGACTGGATATAAATGTAACTATCAACAGCAAACACCAAGGGGAAATGCAGGTATTTAAGGACACAGGGAGTAGTGATGACGATTAACAGCTGAGAAGTGCGGATATCCGCAGGGTCCTAAAAGGAAAAGGATTACCCCAAACAGAGAAGATGCATAGGTTTCTATTGACACCCCAGCAGACAGAATAGAAGGTCAGGGAGTGGTTTGTGCAGCCAAACGCTGTGACCTTCTACAGCCGGACACCACAGGACTGTCTGTCAACCGTGACACACCCGTAACATATATGCATTGCATTGATAAATGGTATTGATAGAAATACAATAGAAATGTAATCTTCAGAAGACCCCCCCATTCCAAAAAGGCTCATAAAATTGTACAGTTTTCCGCCTGCATCCAGTACCAATATAAAGAAATGAGGTCAGCTGGAAAAGGGAAAGGAATGAGGGAGAAGCAGCTAAAAGAAGAATCACTAAGGTCATTTTGAATATGATCAGGAGGAAACAAAAAGCTCTCAGAGCCGCTTCGGTTATCTGCATCCCATCTGCTTCCGGCCCACAGGAAGTCCCGGGACCTTCAGGCCCAGCTGCAGCCGCGGCCTCCCCATGGGAAGGCGGTCAGTGAATCTGTTCTTCTCTGGTGCTGAATGGCAATGTCATACATCAGACAACACAGGCAAAAGTTAATTAATGCAGCCGCGCAGAATCCTCCTCTACTGTCACTGGCGAAATAAGTGGTTAGAGCTCCAAGCACGGGCACCATTAATCATAATAATTCACGTTGTGTTACAGTCAGTAAAACACACAAACAATAGCACAAGGTGACGCTCCCCTTGAACAGTCTCCCAAATAATGAACTATACGTGGAGCCTATAATGCTCCATGGTAATATAAAGGATTCTATGGCACTGTGCACAGGCGTCTAAATAGTTTTAAGAGTTAATTCACAATTAAAGGGGGGTGTCCAACATGGGAAAAAAAAATTTCTGAATTGAAGCATTTTATTAAAAAGGGGCTAAGCTGCTTTACCAGTGATGAGCGGGCACTACTATGTTCGGGTGCTCAGTACTCGTAACTAGTGATGACTGGACACTACCATGCTCAGGTGCTCAGTACTCGTAACTAGTGATGAGCAGGCACTACCATGCTCGGGTGCTCAGTACTGGTAACTAGTGATGAGCGGGCACTACCATGCTCAGGTGCTCAGTACTGGTAACTAGTGATGAGCGGGCACTACCATGCTCAGGTGCTCAGTACTGGTAACTAGTGATGAGCGGGCACTACCATGCTCAGGTGCTCAGTACTGGTAACTAGTGATGAGCGGGCACTACCATGCTCAGGTGCTCAGTACTCGTAACTAGTGATGAGCGGGCACTACCATGCTCGGGTGCTCAGTACTCGTAACTAGTGATGAGCGGGCACTACCATGTTCAGGTGCTCAGTACTCGTAACTAGTGATGAGCGAGCACTACCATGCTCGGGTGCTCAGTACTCGTAACTAGTGATGAGCGAGCACTACCATGCTCGGGTGCTCAGTACTCATAACTAGTGATGAGGGGGCACTACCATGCTCGGGTGCTCTGTACTCGTAACTAGTGATGAGGGGGCACTACCATGCTCGGGTGCTCTGTACTCGTAACTAGTGATGAGCGGGCACTACCATGCTCGGGTGCTCAGTACTGGTAACTAGTGATGAGTGGGCACTACCATGCTCAGGTGCTCAGTACTCGTAACTAGTGATGAGCGGGCACTACCATGCTCAGGTGCTCAGTACTGGTAACTAGTGATGAGCGGGCACTACCATGCTCGGGTGCTCAGTACTCGTAACTAGTGATGAGCGGGCACTACCATGTTCGGGTGCTCAGTACTCGTAACTAGTGATGAGCGAGCACTACCATGCTCGGGTGCTCAGTACTCGTAACTAGTGATGAGCGAGCACTACCATGCTCGGGTGCTCAGTACTCATAACTAGTGATGAGGGGGCACTACCATGCTCGGGTGCTCTGTACTCGTAACTAGTGATGAGCGGGCACTACCATGCTCGGGTGCTCTGTACTCGTAATTAGTGATGAGCGGGCACTACCATGCGCTCGGGTGCTCGTGATGAGCGGGCACTACCATGCTCGGGTGCTCAGTACTCATGACGAGCAGGTTGGATGCTCGGACGGGTTCGACTCAAGTACCAAGTATAATGGAAGTCAATGGGGAACTCAAGAATTTTTTCGGAAGCTTGGTTCATTCTAGCGGCACAATGATGTTGACGGCATGAACGGTCAATCAACCAGAAGCACACTGCCTCCATCACAGTCGCTGGGTAGGTATAATCCAAGGCTGGGCAGTGGTAAACACCAGAAACACAAGAGGCGACAACCCCTTTAAATCTAGTCTCCTTGTATCTAGTCTCTGATCAGTCCATTTATATAGAATACTCCCGGCTCCCGTCACCATTATCCCCACCATTGTAATACAAAATCTCCAAAGCCGGCAATGACGTCCGTAAGAAGTGTCTGCAATCTTATTAGGATATTTGGGTAATGTCAGACAATAGCGCAGCAGCTGCGAGGAACGAAAAATAAGCCCTCAATAATGAAGAACTCTCTCTACAATCAGATCCTGCAATTTCTTAATTTAGTTGGAAAATTATACACTTGTCTTAAAAGTATCATCCTAACTGTGACCCTTATAGGAAGAAGAGATGGCAGCGCTAAGACCCTAACCGCAGGCAAAGGGGACACGGATTAAAAAAAAAAAAAAAAAGAGTCAGGTCGCAATGGTGGCCACTTGGAAACATCATGGCTTCTGTTCATAGCTGATGCAGGCCGCCAGTGTGGACAGAGCATAGCTGATGCAGGCCGCCAGTGTGGACAGAGCATAGCTGATGCAGGCCGCCAGTGTGGACAGAGCATAGCTGATGCAGGCCGCCAGTGTGGACAGAGCATAGCTGATGCAGGCCGCCAGTGTGGACAGAGCATAGCTGATGCAGGCCGCCAGTGTGGACAGAGCATAGCTGATGCAGGCCGCCAGTGTGGACAGAGCATAGCTGATGCAGGCCGCCAGTGTGGACAGAGCATAGCTGATGCAGGCCGCCAGTGTAAACAGAGCATAGCTGATGCAGGCCGCCAGTGTAAACAGAGCATAGCTGATGCAGGCCGCCAGTGTAAACAGAGCATAGCTGATTCAGGCCGCCAGTGTAAACAGAGCATAGCTGATGCAGGCCGCCAGTGTAAACAGAGCATAGCTGATGCAGGCCGCCAGTGTAAACAGAGCATAGCTGATGCAGGCCGCCAGTGTAAACAGAGCATAGCTGATGCAGGCCGCCAGTGTAAACAGAGCATAGCTGATTCAGACCGCCCATAGCTGACCCAGGCCGCCCATAGCTGACCCAGGCCGCCCATAGCTGACCCAGGCCGCCCATAGCTGACCCAGGCCGCCCATAGCTGATCCAGGCCGCCCATAGCTGATCCAGGCCGCCCATAGCTGATCCAGGCCGCCCATAGCTGATCCAGGCCGCCCATAGCTGATCCAGGCCGCCCATAGCTGATCCAGGCAGCCCCATAGCTGATCCAGGCCGCCCCATAGCTGATCCAGGCCGCCCATAGCTGATCCAGGCCGCCCATAGCTGATCCAGGCCGCCCATAGCTGATCCAGGCCGCCCATAGCTGATCCAGGCCGCCCATAGCTGATCCAGGCCGCCCATAGCTGATCCAGGCCGCCCATAGCTGATCCAGGCCGCCCATAGCTGATCCAGGCCGCCCCATAGCTGATCCAGGCCGCCCCATAGCTGATCCAGGCCGCCCATAGCTGATCCAGGCCGCCCATAGCTGATCCAGGCCGCCCATAGCTGATCCAGGCCGCCCATAGCTGATCCAGGCCGCCCATAGCTGATCCAGGCCGCCCCATAGCTGATCCAGGCCGCCCCATAGCTGATCCAGGCCGCCCATAGCTGATCCAGGCCGCCCATAGCTGATCCAGGCCGCCCATAGCTGATCCAGGCCGCCCATAGCTGATCCAGGCCGCCCATAGCTGATCCAGGCCGCCCATAGCTGATCCAGGCCGCCCATAGCTGATCCAGGCCGCCCATAGCTGATCCAGGCCGCCAGCGTGAACAGAGCATAGCTGATCCAGGACGAAAACAGATCCATTAACTGGTCACTATTTATCTGTTTTTCTTCCATTTGTAATGGATCCGTTTTTTTCCTACTGGATCAATATCAAATGGAAGATAATCAGCATTCAGGTAACGGATCCGTTTTCCATAGACTTCAATGTTAAATAAATGGATCCGGCAAAAATCAATGTTTTTCAAAACTGACGAAAAAAAAGTAGTGTTTGCAGAACTTTTGTGCCAACTGATGCGTTTTTATGGCTGATTACTGGACATGTGACCAACAGGGAGACACACCAAGGATGTCGACAGCACATACAGTGTCCGCTAGGGGCAAATTATCTGCAAAAGCTTCCCCCGCACTTCCTAGAAGCCCAGACTGAGCCGAGGTGACAGCGAAAAATTAAATGTGCACAAAATACAAAAATGTAAAACGTGCTAATAAAGCGCGGCGTGGATTATAAATCCGCCAGTCCTCGTCATGGTATATAATGAGATCTGTGACCCCAGGATGGCAGCGGAGGATATCCGGAGATTTCCTCTGACACTTCGCCGTCTCGCACCTTCTCCCAGGGTTACAAGTATTCAGCAGAATATCTATTTTCCTCCATGATATTCCACGGTCCGCAGAGACTTCCATACCCGGCGCCCCGGAGCGGTCATCCAAGGACGGTCTGGGAATGTCGCATGTAATTAACATCAAGGTCGCAACGAATCCTCTTTCTATTCTTATAGAACAGTTGTTTCTGAAATGCCGGCCGAAACGGAGCCATGTGCACCGGATCGTATATTCACCATAATAAAGATCTATAGGGAAATCCTAAGTGTGCAGACTATGAGCGATTGCTTAAAATAGTGATGAATGCACAAAAAAAGTTGCAAAATTAAAACGCCACCCTTTGGAGAGATGAAATTGCTCTTAAAAGGGAATCTGTCAGCAGATTTTTGCCACCTGAGAGCAGCATAATGTAGTGTAGGGTCTCTACCCGGATTCCAGCGATGTGTCACTTACTGAGCTGTGCGCTGTAGTTTCAATAGTCTGATAAAGAGAGGGATTTTATCACTAAAAGACTAGTAAACTTGCTGCTATATATTTATCAGCTCTGTGTGACCGCCCACATCACTGATTAGCTGCAGAAAGCTGCCAATCAGTGCTGTGGGCGGGGTTATAGAGGGCTCAGCATTCAGAGAACTGCTACATTTTTTGCAGCAAAGAAAAGTGATTCTATTAAAAGCAGCTCAGTAAGTGACACATTGCTGGAATCAGGGTCTCTGTCCCTACGTTTTGCTGCTCTCAGATACTAAAAACCCTAATAACAGATTTCCTTTAAAGAGGGCCTGTCTTTTTTGAAAAGAGGGTGACACTTATTTGGGAGGGGTGCTACGGACATTGATTATAATTTACGCCACATCTTTTTGCAGCAAAGAAAAGTGATTTTTTTTTATTAAAAGCAGCTCAGTAAGTGACACATCACTGGAATCAGGGTCTCTGTCCCTACTTTCTGCTGCTCTCAGATACCAAAAATCCTGATGACAGATTTCCTTTAAAGAGGGACTTTTTTTTATAAGAGGGTGACACTTAGTTGGGAGGGGTGCGGCTGACATTTATTATAATTTACGCCACATGTGTGGATGTATATTATCACAGGATCGTACTCCAGTCTTTGTCTGGAGTACATTTTTATGTAGATATGTACCTGTACATCTATTTGGAGCATCTTTTCAGTGTACTCTTCATCAAAGAGGGGTGTACAAAATGCCAGTCTTAAAGGGAATCGATCAGCAGTTTTTTGCTATGTAATCTGAAGACAGCATGCTGCAAGGGTTAACACATAGAATTCAGGGATGTCAGTCTTGTCATTGTCTGATCTGTCGTTTATTTGGCTATGTTTGTTAAAGCAGCAGGACTTCTCATTGCTTGGACTACAATGCCGCACGCACGGCAGTCCGGCACGCACCCTCCTCTGATTGTACATTCACAGTGAGGTGTCAATCTCTATAGAGAGCCTGCTGTGGGCAGGGTCAGCCCTCTCAGCTCTGCTACATGACTAAATCTAAAAATTCTGATTGTGAAAGAACAGCTGCACCCAGTAATTTAAGTGACAAATCATTGGATTCAGGATCTCTTTGACTACATTATGCTGCTCTCAGATGAGGCAACCTGATTATGGATTCCCTTTAATAAATCTGGGCCCTAATCTTTTGGGATTTTGGTCACAGAGTACAGACCTGACTGATGGGACGGATCGATTCTTCCATCTCTAGTTATTAGTGCACTGACCAACATTTGAATGTGTCAGAACGGCTGCACCCAGTAATCTAAGTGATACATTGTTGGATTCAGGATCTCTTCGCCTACATTATGCTACTCTCAGATGAGGCAACCTGTTGACATATTCCCTTTACTAAATCAGGGCCTAAATCTTTTGGGAATTTGGTCACAGAGTATAGATCTGGTCAATAGTATGGACCAATTCTCCCATCCCTAGATATTAGAGCACTGACCAACATTTGAGTCACAAAATCACAGTATAGTGATTGTGTGAGGACTATAGGTGCTGGAACTTCCTTTCCTCATTTCTCATCCTACTGTCCAATGCAATATACAGTACAAAATGGCCAACTGCAGGTTGCCCATCAAATGAGATCAAGTTGTCTGAAAACTTAATGAACATTTAAGCACCAACACATTCTGTTCAGGACCCCCTCACCCCCCCCCCCTCCAAATTGCCTTGGGAAGCTCAGGTCCAGTCTGCAGGGCAGTCAGGTGACAATCAGGACTGCTGGTAAGTAGAGGACTGGTGTTTACTGCAGAGGTCTCCTATTAGGAGAATTAGGAGTTATATTACGGCTGCCATCTTTCGTTATAAATAATTAATATTTTTAACACCTTAACACCCAAAATGCAGTGTGAACAGGCGATGTATATCAGGAATCAAAAGGGTGGAGATCCGTTTAAGGACACATTGCTAACATGGTAGATACCGAACTCACGACGTCACAAGTCATTTTACTATAGGGAAACATTTCTTCAATGTTTCTACGTCTGGGATCAATTAAATCCCCATTAGCAGAACATTCATCCCCGTAAGCCCCTCTGGTGACCCCAGAAACGCGAGCAGCGAAAGATAAAGGCAGAAAATTAAAGAGAAATTTTCACATTTGATACAGCTTAGAATCCCAGAATTGCTGCATCCCCTTTATCCAGAAGAGAATTTGTGAGGTCAGAAACTGGCGTTGGGGCGGGGGGTGCGGAGGTCGGGGCTCTGTCATATTCTCCCACCAGATTTTCCCTCCATGTCCACTGGGCACAGTCATGGGGAACCGAAAAGAGTCCTCCCTAAACGTAACACTTACCCAAACTATAATATATATTATATATATATATATATATATATATATACACACATACACACACACACACACACATTAGACCGGTGGAAATCTGTGCTTTGGGGTCTGATGAGTCCAAATTTGCGATCTTTGGATCCAACCACCGTGTCTTTGTAGAAAAGGTGAACGGATGGACTCTACATGGCTGGTTCCCACCGTGAAGCATGGAGGAGGAGGTGTGATGGTGTGGGGAGGGCTTTGCTGGTGACATTGTTGGGGGATTTATTCAAAATTGAAGGCATACTGAACCAGCATGGCTACCACAGCATCTTGCAGCGGCGTGCTATTCTATCCGGTTTGCGTTTAGTTGGACCATCATTTATTTTTCAACAGGACAATGACCCCAAACACACCTCCAGGCTGTGTAAGGGCTATTTGACTAAGAAGGTGAGTGATGGGGTGCTACGCCAGATGACTTGGCCTCCACAGTCACCAGACCTGAACCCAATCGAGATGGTTTGGGGTGAGCTGGACGGCAAAAGGGCCAAAAAGTGCTAAGCATCTCTGGGAACGCCTTCAAGACTGTTGGAAAACCATTTCCGGTGACTACCTCTTGAACCTCATCAAGAGAATGCCAAGAGTGTGCAAAGCAGTAATCAAAGCAAAAGGTGGCTACTTTGAAGAACCTAGAATATAAGACATATTTTCAGTTGTTTCACACTTTTTTTTATTAAGTATTTCATTCCACATGTGGTAATTCATAGTTTTGATGCCTTCAACGTGAATCTACAATTTGTAGAGTCATGGAAATAAAGAAAACTCTTTGAATGTGGAGGTGTGTCCAAACTTTTGGTCTGTATTGTATATATATCAGATAAGTATATATAAAATATATATATATATAAAATATAATAAAAAAAAAATATATATACATATTGGTACTGCTTGAAAAAGTCACTTGTGACTGAAACGTCGTGCTGTATCATATGGGCCATTTAAATAGGCTTTTCCATTCAAGATTGAAGCTGTGTGCTGCCTTCATTTTTTTTGCTGCTCATTGAAATCGGGTGAGACTGATTGAAAGGACTTTGCACCACAACAGGATAAGTGCTGCTCCTATTTTTTGCATTATATATATATATATATATTATATATATATATATATATATATATATATATATATATATATATATATATATATATATATATTGTCACAAACCACCGGGGGGTCACTCAGAAATCCCCCGCGCTGGCTACCAGTACGTCACAATCGGGGGGTAACAAGTGGGGGTCACCCCTCCTTTATACCTCCCGACCGACAGACAGAGCACGTGACGCGCTCTCTAGCGCCCCTCTTATAGTCAGGCCAATTATGGAATTGCCCGACAATAAGCAAGGAGGCCGCTATACTACTTATGCCGATTATTGAAGGGTCCCCGGTGAGAGTAGGGTATATATTCCCCCGACCTCCGCGGGCGGAATATATAAAATCTCCCCGAATCTCACTGGCCTCCCCACAATAATCCTTGGCACAAACTCGCTGCCACCAACCGCTTCACGGTAACTATTAGCCGAACACACAGACGTGGGATTCAAGATCGAGATAACAGAACAGCCCAAGATTAATTATATAATTTAATCAGCCTAAAGCACACTAGAAACTACAATATATACAATAGGGAATCTACAGAATATACATATGTCAGAGTACAGTTACAATCAAAGCATGGGTTACAAACAGGCATACACAGTTCCAGCAGTTACCTTGTTGCGTCTGGCCACAGGGGGGCGCTGTAGACCAGGTTTCCAGGAACTCCCTCACAGGTCTTTCCCAACCAGGCCCCCGAGCAAAAGAACACTGGAAAATGGCCGAAGTAGGGTTATCAACCTGGGCAATCCAGGTCCCCTCCTACCTTAGTGACCTCACAGGGAGCACTGCTCCACCCCTGGCTGGAGTTATGGACAAAATCCACAACATGGAATATGGCCATAACTTTGCCTGGGAGCGTCGTAGGCGGACGCCAATGCTCTCATTGTGACAGTTATGAATTTAGCTACAGAACGAGGGGACTCATGACCTGTCTGCCAGTTCCCCATTTGCTGATATCACGCCTGGGGCATTTCCCAATGTCCTGCTCCCATAAAAAGGGGGTGCCGGCATCGTCCACATGCGGAGACACCATTTTTATGGTTGCCATATTTATCGGAAATATGGCTTGCGAGATATGAACCATTTTTTACTGGAGTCGTTCTGTCTAGCTAGTTCCATAGCCTTGCTAATGAGATACAACTCTTGTTACAGGGTGACGGCAGGGAGTCATCCTGTGTCCATTGTTCCCACACCACCTCATTTCCATATCACAGGACATGGCCATGGAGGTGTAAGTGGAACACTGAGAACAAGAAGGGAGGGGGCACTGCCAGGGAGTGATGAGGGATTATGACTGGAGTCATAATTCATCTTCATATCCCGGGATTTGCCTCACACCTCCCCCCTTTTGAGGGCGCTAGGGGGCAGCACACTCCGGTGTTCCCCCGTGCGCCCGTCCGCGACCTCTCCTTGTCGGGACAGCCCGTCTGCGTTACCGTGGTCACGGCCCCTTTTGTGGCGAATGGTGAAGTTGTATTGCTGGAGCGCAAGGCTCCATCGCAACAATCGCCCATTCGTCCCAGAGACGGTGTGCAACCAGCTGAGGGGATTGTGGTCCGTCTCCACGATGAAGTGGCGCCCGTATAGATAGGGTTGCAGACGCTGCAGGGCCCACACTATGGCCAGGCACTCCTTCTCCATCGTGGAATAGGCAACTTCCCTTGGTAACAGCTTCCTGCTCAGGTACAAGACTGGGTGCTCTTGGCTCGCAGAGTCCACCTGGCTGAGCACCGCACCGAGGCCGAAGTCACTGGCGTCGGTCTGTACTACAAACGGCCGCGTGAAGTCGGCTGCCTGTAGCACGGGCGGGCTGGACAGGGCGTCCTTTAGGGCCCGGAAGGCTGTCTCGCAGTCCATTGTCCAATCGACTGCAGAGGGCAGCTTCTTCTTGGTGAGGTCCGTCAAGGGCTTTGCCAGGCTACTATAGCATGGAACAAACCTCCTATAGTACCCAGCGGTCCCCAAGAAGGACATCACCTGCTTCTTGGTCCTGGGGGTGGGCCAGGATGCGATGGCTTCCACTTTCTCAGGCTCGGGCTTCAGTGTTCTCCCACCTACCCGGTGACCGAGGTACTGGACCTCGCTCATGGCCAGCTGACACTTTCCCGGCTTGATGGTCAAACCTGCCCGGTGGATCCGCCTGAGCACCTGTGCTAGATGCTCTAGGTGGTCCTCCCAGGTGGGACTGAAGACGGCAATGTCATCCAGGTACGCGGCCGCGTACCCTTCAAGTCCCTTGAGCAGGGTGTTGACCATCCGCTGGAAAGTGGCAGGGGCATTCCTCATCCCGAATGGCATCACCGTGGACTCGTACAGTCCAAATGGGGTAATAAAGGCAGAGCGTTCCCTGGCCTTGCGAGTCAGGGGGATCTGCCAATATCCCCGGCTCAGATCCATGATGGTCAGGTACTGAGCCCCGGCCAACTGATCGAGCAGGTCATCGATGCGTGGCATTGGGTACGCATCGGCGACCGTGACCGCATTGAGCCCCCTGTAGTCCACGCAGAACCGAGTGGTTCGGTCCTTCTTAGGGACGAGAACTACAGGCGAGGCCCAAGCGCTGTTGGATGCCTGGATCACCCCCAGCTTCAGCATCTCGTCAATCTCCTGGCGCATGTGTTGCTGCACCTCCAGGGAGACCCGATATGCTGAACGCCGGATCGGGGGATGATCCCCAGTGTCCACGTGATGGACAGCCAAGTCAGTCCTTCCGGGCTGGTTGGTAAACAACCCCCGGAAGGGGTGTAGGGTGGCCCACAGCTGGGACCGTTGGTCCTCCAAGAGCTGGTGGCCAACCTCCACATCCTCAATGGATCCGCCTGCCCTAACCTGGGCTAGCATATCCAAGAGGGTTTCCGCTTCTCCCTCCTCGGGCAGGTTGCACACGGGGAGCGCACATGCCTCCCGCTCATGATGTGCCTTCATCATGTTCACATGGAAGGGCTTCCGCCTTCCACGGGCAGGGTCCAGGGTGACCAGGTACGTCACAGGGTTGAGCTGCTGGTACACGAGGTATGGGCCTTCCCAGGCCGCCTGAAGCTTGTCCTGTGGTACGGGGACCAGTACCCACACCTTTTGACCCACTTGGTAGGTCCTCTCACAAGCGTTCTGGTCGTACCAACGCTTCTGATCGGCCTGGGCTTGAGCCATATTGTCGTGTACCAGTTGCGTCAAGGCCTGCATTTTGTCCCGGAAGCGCATGACATACTCGATAACCGACACTCCAGGGGTGGCCAAATCCCCTTCCCAAGCCTCTTTCACCAGAGCCAGGGGGCCCCGCACACGTCGCCCGTACAGGAGCTCAAACGGTGAGAATCCTGTTGAGGCCTGTGGAACCTCCCGGTAAGCAAATAACAGGTGTGGGAGATACCGCTCCCAGTCACGCCCATGGGAGTCGACCAACATCTTAAGCATCTGCTTTAAGGTGCCATTGAACCGCTCGCACAGGCCATTAGTCTGTGGATGGTACGGGCTGGCCACCAGATGTCGCACCTGGACCTGCTTACAGAGGGCCTCCATCAGCTGGGACATGAATTGGGTCCCCCGGTCAGTGAGCATTTCCTGGGGAAAACCCACTCGGGAGAAAATCTCCAGCAATGCGGTGGCCACCTTGTCAGCCCGAATGGACGACAAGGCCACTGCTTCTGGGTACCGGGTGGCATAGTCCACTACCGTCAGTATGAAGCGTTTCCCGGAGCTGCTGGGGATGGCCAGCGGGCCGACCAGATCCACAGCCACCCTCCTGAAAGGCTCATCGATGATTGGCAGAGATACTAGTGGGGCTTTGGGGTGTGGCCCCGCCTTCCCCACTCTCTGACAGGTTTCACACGAACGGCAGTAGGCAGCCACATCGGCCCCCATTTTTGGCCAGTAGAAATGCTGGTTTAACCTGGCCTTGGTCTTAGCGATCCCTAGGTGTCCGGCCATCGGAATCTCATGTGCGATCCGCAACAACTCCGTCCGGAACGGATAGGGTACCACCAACTGTCGGTCCCTGGGCCACGCCTCCGGTGAACCCTGCTGGACCGTGGCCCGGTACAGCCGTCCTTGGTCCCAGACCACTCGCTCCGGGTCCGAGTCCGAGGGAGGCTGGGCCGCCTGCTCCTTAAGAGCTTTCAGGCTGTCGTCAGCTTCTAACGCTGCCTGAAACCCCTGACTAGATGTGGCCAGAATCGACGAGACTGTCACATCTTCGGTCAGTACCCCGGGACCTGTGTCCTGGCCTCCACCTGACTCGGCTGCCACTTGGTCAGAAGGGGAAGAGCTATCGGACCTCCGGGAGGCCCCTTGGCTTCCAGCACTCCCACTGCGGGTGACAGCGGCCACAGCCGCTGCGACCGTGGGTCGTGCCTGCTCCTCCTCCGTTCCTGACCAAGTCGCCGGTTCAGGCAGACCTACCTGGCTTCCTGACACCCCGGTTGTGGGGGAACCATGCACCGAGATCTTACCTGGGAGCACTTCCGCTCCTGGACCGGCCCCAATCTCACCTGCCTGTTCCCCTCCTGCAGCAACAGAACCCCGCTGTGAAATCTCTGGGGACCCCACATTTGCTGTGGTAGCCCCCACCCCACACACTGGTCCTCCCCCTGCAGCACCCTGCTCTCTGCTTATCCCTGCAGAGGGCAACAGATCCCAGCTCACAGGCTGATTACTTGTAGAGGCATTGTCACACCTTTCTCTGACCCCCTCCCCTGTCACAGCTGCAGCTGTGTGTGTGTCTATGGTGTCTATGCAAGCAGAAATATCAGAGTTCACTCCCTCCTCCCTTACATCATTCATAGATAACACATTAACATTGTCCGGAGGCATGTCAGCACTGGCTGAAGGTTCAGCCCTTGGTTGGGGCCCAAACTGGGAGGTTATCTGCCCCAAATCTGTCCCAAGTAGCACGTTTGCAGGGATCCGATCAGTTACCCCCACCTCCCTCACCCCTCGCCCTGCGCCCCAGTCCACATAAATGTCAGCAACAGGCAGCGCCGGGTCAGTGCCTCCAATCCCGGAGACAGCGAGGGTTTTTCCAGGGATCAAGTCTTGGGGGGACACCATCTCAGGCCGCACCAGAGTCACCTCCGAGGCGCTGTCTCGCAGTCCTATGGTCACAGACCGGCCGACGGTGACAGGTTGGAAGCTGTCCAGGGACCTACCACCACCCCCACCCACACAATACACCTTGGGCGGCCCTTGGGACGGGGACGGAGCCGGGGCCTTGGGACGCTGAGGGCACATGGCCTTGAAGTGTCCAGGTAGGTTGCACTGGTGGCACCGTCTTGGTTCCGCCACGGGCCTGGAGAGGGGAGTTGAGGGGGACACCCCCTGCAGTCTAGGGGCAGGTGGGGCAGTCGCAGAATTCATCTTACCCCCTCTCCAGGTGCTGCTGGTGGCCGCTCTCCTGGCCTCAGGGGCCCGGTTGTTGGTGTAGTCATCGGCAAGGGCAGCTGTAGCCGTGGACCCCTTTGGCTTCTGGTCTCGGATGAACTGGCGGAGATCCTCAGGGCAGTTCCACAAGAGTTGCTCCGTGATGAACAAGTCCAGGATCTCCGGTCCGGTGGAAAGCTGCAGGCCTTGGGTCCAGTGGTCGGCAGCTCGGGCAAGTGCCCGCCGGTGGTCAGCCCAGGAGTCCTTTGGTCCCTTCTGTAGGCTCCGGAACTTCTTGCGGTAGGACTCTGGAGTGAGGTTGTACTGTTGGATCAGGGCCCGCTTGATGGTGTCGTAGCCCTGATCTGCCTCAGCAGGCAAGTCCCCAAGGACATCCAGGGCCTTACCCCTTAAACGGGGGGTCAGGTATTTGGCCCACTGGTCCTTGTCCAGATGGTGCTGCAAGCAAGTCCGTTCAAAAGCAGTCAAGAAAGAGTCCAAGTCTCCATCCTTCTCCAGCACTGGGAAGTCCTCAACACGGACCTTTGGAAGTCTGGTGTCTCGAAGGTCACATGTGGCTGATGAGGGCCGGAGCTGAGCTAGCTGCAGCTGGTAGTCACGGTCTGCCTGTCGCTCTCGCTCTTCACGCGCTGCCTGCCGCTCTCGCTCCGCAGCCTCACGCTCTGCGTGCCGCTCTGCCCTGCGCTCTGCCAGGAGTTCCTTGTAGCCCTTCTGGTCTCCAGCCTGGAGAAGGGCCATAGCCATTTGAAGAAGGCTATCCGAGCCTCCCAGGCTCGGTGGAATGGCACGTGGTGATCTGCGGCACGCTGCGGAGCCTGGTGCTTCACTGTCCATTGCAGAGCGGAGGGCTGGCATCTGGCTCGTTGAGGACCCTTGGGTGAGCTGCTCCTCATCTTGTCCAGCAGTGCCAGGTTGTGCAATGTCCTCTGCAGAGCTGTTTTCTGGCGTCGAGCTCCTGGAGGACTCGTGGGCAACCTCCTCATTACTGTCCACAGCACCGTCCTCCCTCTCTTCGGCTCCTGCTTTAGCATTGGCCAGTTGCCTAGCTCTGCTCCTGGTGCCATCAGCCATTCTTGCAGACTTTTGGTCACTGACACAGAACTGACACCTGATGCCTCCACACACCTTACAGTATCTGCACTCTGACACTCTAGTGTTGAGCTAGTCTGAAGACCCCAGCAGCCACAGCTGCTGCAGGCAGTCTTTAGTGTCTGGGAGTATGGGTCTCACACTCACACACACTATTATCTCGATCCCACCGCTTGCCACCAATATGTCACAAACCACCGGGGGGTCACTCAGAAATCCCCCGCGCTGGCTACCAGTACGTCACAATCGGTGGGTAACAAGTGGGGGTCACCCCTCCTTTATACCTCCCGACCGACAGACAGAGCACGTGACGCGCTCTCTAGCGCCCCTCTTATAGTCAGGCCAATTATGGAATTGCCCGACAATAAGCAAGGAGGCCGCTATACTACTTATGCCGATTATTGAAGGGTCCCCGGTGAGAGTAGGGTATATATTCCCCGACCTCCGCGGGCGGAATATATAAAATCTCCCCGAATCTCACTGGCCTCCCCACAATAATCCTTGGCACAAACTCGCTGCCACCAACCGCTTCACGGTAACTATTAGCCGAACACACAGACGTGGGATTCAAGATCGAGATAACAGAACAGCCCAAGATTAATTATATAATTTAATCAGCCTAAAGCACACTAGAAACTACAATATATACAATAGGGAATCTACAGAATATACATATGTCAGAGTACAGTTACAATCAAAGCATGGGTTACAAACAGGCATACACAGTTCCAGCAGTTACCTTGTTGTGTCTGGCCACAGGGGGGCGCTGTAGACCAGGTTTCCAGGAACTCCCTCACAGGTCTTTCCCAACCAGGCCCCCGAGCAAAAGAACACTGGAAAATGGCCGAAGTAGGGTTATCAACCTGGGCAATCCAGGTCCCCTCCTACCTTAGTGACCTCACAGGGAGCACTGCTCCACCCCTGGCTGGAGTTATGGACAAAATCCACAACATGGAATATGGCCATAACTTTGCCTGGGAGCGTCGTAGGCGGACGCCAATGCTCTCATTGTGACAGTTATGAATTTAGCTACAGAACGAGGGGACTCATGACCTGTCTGCCAGTTCCCCATTTGCTGATATCACGCCTGGGGCATTTCCCAATGTCCTGCTTTCATAAAAAGGGGGTGCCGGCATCGTCCACATGCGGAGACACCATTTTTATGGTTGCCATATTTATCGGAAATATGGCTTGCGAGATATGAACCATTTTTTACTGGAGTCGTTCTGTCTAGCTAGTTCCATAGCCTTGCTAATGAGATACAACTCTTGTTACAGGGTGACGGCAGGGAGTCATCCTGTGTCCATTGTTCCCACACCACCTCATTTCCATATCACAGGACATGGCCATGGAGGTGTAAGTGGAACACTGAGAACAAGAAGGGAGGGGGCACTGCCAGGGAGTGATGAGGGACTATGACTGGAGTCATAATTCATCTTCATATCCCGGGATTTGCCTCATATATATATATATATATATATATATATTATATATATATATATATATATATATATATATATATGACACAAAAAATAGACTTGAAGAAAGGTGCAAAATGGAAAGATGAATTTGGTGCAAAAAGAAAAAAAAATGCAAAACACCAAAGACTATAATTATATATAATATATATATATATATATATATATATATATAAATAATATAGTCTTTGGTGTTTTGCATTTATTTTTTCTTTTTGCACCAAATTCATCTTTCCATTTTGCGTGTGTATGTATGTGTATATATATATATATATATATATATATATATATATAATATATACACAATATATATATATATATATATACACACATACACACACACACACCTATATATATATATATATACATATACATATATATATATATATATATATATATATATATATATATATATATATATATATATATATACCACACACACACACACCTATATATATATATATACACACACACACACCTATATATAATATATATACACACACATATATATATATATATAATATATATATGTATATATATATATATATATATATATATATATATATATATATATATATATATATAATGTCTGTATATAAAAAGCAGGCACAAACGCACTAATGAATCATAGATCCTGTCATTTAAGCCAACTGGGTGTGGTCATCAAGAACACGCCCACATGAGTGCTGAGGAAACACCCACTTGGCTATAAAGACTAGAATTACATACTGTAAAAGAAAAAAGGCTGTTTCTCAGGAACGGAGAGGCGCAGGAACAAAACAAAAACAGCGCCGGATTCAGGAGAACAGCGGCATTTACACCAGGTAAAGATTGCATATGTATGATAAGAGGCAGGAGCTCTTAATGGGCTCTATACGGTGACATTTAGGCCCTGGCCTCATTCAACTTCGTACCAGGATCATCCATGGCTACACACCCTCTGATAAAATATAAGGCGGTGTTCAGAATAGCAAACTGGAGAAGGGAAAGACCATTTTTAATTCTGCTCTGCCCCCCATAGTGTGCACCCCTGACACCATTAATAGAAGACCATAAAACACCATGGACCAAGAAGACAGCAGCATCAGGCGAGGCGCCATGAGAACCACAGGCCCAAGTCATCCAGTGCGTGAACTGTTTATCCAGACTGCATTTATGAGACAACGGTCTGTGTAGATAAGGATGTGTATAGGGGTCTATACGGAGGAGATAGGAGCCTCCTGCCGGTGGGGATTTTGCTTTTTCGTGTTTTCACTCACTTATCAGTAATTTCATCAATTGACGACAAAAAAAAAAAAAAAAAAAAAAAAATCAATATTTACAAAACATTAGTCACAGAGCGGGAAAATAAAAGTAACCGCCGGCGCGTGGGCGAAACTTCAACATGTCTAAAATAACACTCCGTCCCGGTACACAGGCCTATTCATCCGTATCCAGGTGCATTGTGTAATAAGGAAGGGCACTATTGTCTGCCAGACGTTCTCAAGTGCAAGTCATCTCAGGTAACTTTAAAGTTGGCCAGGATTGTTGATATTGACGGACTGGAAAGTCCTCAACAATAAAAGGGGATCCGGGTGTAGGACCACCATCGATCCGATAGTGAAGGCCCATCAGATGTATCATCGTCCATCACTATCAAAGTCCTAGATTCCTACAGAACCCCACCAAGAACATCTGCAAGGAGTTGTACGTTCTCCAGATATTTGTGAGAGTTTCCTCCAGGTTCTCAATTTCCTCCAAAAATACTTATAGGGGATTTATATTGAGAGTCACAATGGGAACAGTGAAGACAATGCTGTAAAGAGGCATACGTTGGCGCTACCTATGCAAGAATACTTTTCAGCTAAACATTGTTCTTCCTTCTGAGTTTTGATAGTATCATGCCTATCATCTCATGGATGAGATTTCAGAAACTGAACCATTTTTTTTTTTAAAGGGTATTGCGATCAGGTTCATGAAGATGGGAATTTTAAAGAGGATCAGGCACTAGGATTTTCCTATATAACCTATAGCCAGTGCTATACTGGTGCTATCATGCTGATTCTATACATACCTTTGGTTGTGAGATCGGATGTATAGTTTCTGAAATACAGGCAAGTAAAGTTTGTGAAATGCACTGTTATTGGATTGACAGGTGCAACAGAATATCTAATAGGTGGGTCATGTTTTGCTAGTTATTCCCGCCCCTGTCTGCTTGCCTCTCCATACTCCCCTCCCCCCTGTCCATACTCCCCTCCCCCCTGTCCATACTCCCCTCCCCCCTGTCCATACTCCCCTCCCCCCTGTCCATACTCCCCTCCCCCCTGTCCATACTCCCCTCCCCCCTGTCCATACTCTCCCCCCCTGTCCATACTCTCCCCCCCTGTCCATACTCTCCCCCCCTGTCCATACTCTCCCCCCCTGTCCTTACTCTCCCCCCCTGTCCTTACTCTCCCCCCCTGTCCTTACTCTCCCCCCCTGTCCTTACTCTCCCCCCCTGTCCTTACTCTCCCCCCCTGTCCTTACTGCCCCCCACCGTCCTTACTGCCCCCCCCTATCCTTACTCCCCCCCCCGTCCTTACTCCCCCCCCCGTCCTTACTGCCCCCCCTATCCTTACTCCCCCCCCCGTCCTTACTCCCCCCCCCCGTCCTTACTCCCCCCCGTCCTTACTCCCCCCCGTGTCCTTACTCCCCCCCGTCCTTACTCCCCCCCGTCCTTACTCCCCCCCTGTCCTTACTCCCCCCCCTGTCCTTACTCCCCCCCTGTCCTTACTCCCCTACCCCCCCTGTCCTTACTCCCCCACCCCACCTGTCCTTACTCCCCCACCCCACCTGTCCTTACTCCCCCACCCCACCTGTCCTTACTCCCCCACCCCACCTGTCCTTACTCCCCCACCCCACCTGTCCTTACTCCCCCACCCCACCTGTCCTTACTCCCCCACCCCACCTGTCCTTACTCCCCCACCCCACCTGTCCTTACTCCCCCACCCCACCTGTCCTTACTCTCCCCCCCTGTCCTTCCACATGTACCCAATGACTTTGCTTAAAGAGGATCAACCACTAGGATTTTCATATATCAACTAAAGCCAGTGCTACACTGGTGCTATCATGCTGATTCTATACATGCCTTTAGTTGTGAGATAGGATGTATAGTTTCTGAAATACAGGCAAGTAAAGTTTCTGAAATGCACTGTTACTTGATTGATAGGTGCTACGGAATATCTAATAGGTGGATTGGGTTTTGCTGGTTATTCCCACCCCTGTCTGCTGCCTGTCCTTCCCTCCCCCTGTCCTTTCTCTCTCTACCTTTAATAACGGAGTGGCGGGAATAACTAGCAAAACCCGACCCACCTTTTAGATATGCCGTTGCACCTATCAATCAAGTGACAGTTAATTTCACAAACTTTACTTGCCTGTATTTCAGAAACTACACATTCAATCTCACAACTAAAGGTATGTATAGAATCAGCATGATAGCACCAGTATAGCACTGGCTTTAGTTTATATAGGAAAATCCTGGTGGTTGGTCCTCTTTAAGTAAAGTCTTTGGGTACATGTGCCATTTGAACAGAAACAAAGCAGCCATCTTTTTCTAACCTGACAAAATTTGCTGAGGTTGTTTGGGCATCCAATAGATTGCAGATAACAGATGTCAGGTAGGTGGGTGTCAGACCTCCACTTATGATCTGTTATTAGCGCTGGTGGCCTCAAAATAAAAGCACTGAACTGAGCTGTACAATGTGGCTTTGTTTAAAGGGGCTGTCAACTGCTTGGACAACCCCTTCTAAATCCCTATGTTTCCCCACAGTAAAATGACAACACTTATTATCACCCCTGGTGCTATTCCAGCGGTGTCGGCACTGGCTCTCCTGGGGATTGTGTGACATTATGTCATGTGATCCTGCAACTAGTCAGTGCAGGCTTTAGCCTCCTCTCCTACAGACATAATTGAAGTGAAAGAGAAGCTGCAGCTCTCACTTCCTCTGGATTTATCCGAAGGAGGACAGAGTGAAGCCAGAGCTGACTGGATGCAGGGCTATCATAACAATGTCATGCAATCCCCAGGAGACAACCCCTTTAAACTCATGCTTAGTTGTGCATCCACAATGCAGTTGCATGGGGTTTTGTTGCAATGGAAACTAGTGACAGAAAACTGCAAACTACTTGGGAAACTTGACATCTCGGAAGCGTGAACAGCTGCTATTTACAGTACAACCCATGTCGTTACCTCAATACACAGACGTACAGGGATGCATGTGATGCTGCTCCTTATTATGTTTGCTCGATCTGGTGGCGCCAAACAGTTAAAAGACATCAAGCCAAAAGTAACTGATATAAAAGATTGTTCCACTACGAGGCCCAAGTCCTTCTGCCGTCTGTCTCCCCGCTGCTCTGTCTCAGCCGAGCGCCTGGTTCTGTTTAGTCTGGAGAACACCCCCTTGGACAGACAAATTCTGAGACCGCGGCTTGAAAAAACAGTTCTTAAGACGATCAACTGTGCAGTTGTGCAGATGAAGCAGAGCCGGATCCCTACTTTGTCGATTCAGGGCAGCATTGAAAAAAAACAAAAAAACCCCCAAAACCATGTACACCCTCTTCTTGCTGCGGCATCGTTCCAGTGACGTTACGCTGCAGTTTGTGGCATGGCGTGGCACTTCTGCGTGAACAGGGGTGCTTGGGTAGATTCCAAACCTGTAGTGTAGAAAAGATAAACCCAAGCACTCCTCTCTATTGTTATGTCACCTGACCGCTGCAGGCAATCAGCTGCAAACCATTAATATTCCGTCAGATTGTTGAAACAGTAAAGGATGCAGCCGCTGATTGGCTGCAGCGGTAAAGTGACAATGTCGCGTCACTCACCAGGAACAGCAGCGCCAACATCACTGGAAAGAGGCTGAAGCGGGAGGAGATAATCCAATGATCACACGTCCATTTTCGCTTTTACATGCGTCAAAAATGGAACAGTTCTCCAGAGTCACTTACATTGCATCTGTTTTTAAGATTGAAGTTGGTAATTTTTTTTTTACTTTACATGTAGAAGCGAATCATATAAAGGATGAAAAATGGATGTACAAACAAAAAAGCGGAAAAATAAAAAAGTCTACCAATTTTTATTTGATTTATTTTTTGACGATGCGCAAAAACAGATGAGAATATATATATATAATATATATATATATTTTATTAAATAAACTGAAGGGCTAGGGTTAGTTTGCGGTCTGTCGTAAAAATGGTCATGGATGACACATGGATGTGTGAATGTAGCTGAAAGTAGAAAGCGCTGGCCGGATCGCCTGCAGACCCTCGCGCGGGGCTGGCCGGATCGCCTGCAGACCCTCGGCGCGGGGCTGGCCGGATCGCCTGCAGACCCTCGGCGCGGGGCTGGCCGGATCGCCTGCAGACCCTCGGCGCGGGGCTGGCCGGATCGCCTGCAGACCCTCGGCGCGGGGCTGGCCGGATCGCCTGCAGACCCTCGGCGCGGGGCTGGCCGGATCGCCTGCAGACCCTCGGCGCGGGGCTGGCCGGATCGCCTGCAGACCCTCGGCGCGGGGCTGGCCGGATCGCCTGCAGACCCTCGGCGCGGGGCTGGCCGGATCGCCTGCAGACCTCGGCGCGGGCTGGCCGGATCGCCTGCAGACCCTCGGCGCGGGGCTGGCCGGATCGCCTGCAGACCCTCGGCGCGGGGCTGGCCGGATCGCCTGCAGACCCTCGGCGCGGGGCTGGCCGGATCGCCTGCAGACCCTCGGCGCGGGGCTGGCCGGATCGCCTGCAGACCCTCGGCGCGGGGCTGGCCGGATCGCCTGCAGACCCTCCTCGGCGCGGGGCTGGCCGGATCGCCTGCAGACCCTCGGCGCGGGGCTGGCCGGATCGCCTGCAGACCCTCGGCGCGGGGCTGGCCGGATCGCCTGCAGACCCTCGGCGCGGGGCTGGCCGGATCGCCTGCAGACCCTCGGCGCGGGGCTGACTCCCAGGGCAAAGAACATCCACAATAGAAAGGTGCTCCCAGTCCGTCCATTGTATATTGTCTATATAATGGTGGGACAAATTGTAATTACATCAGACTGTGAGTCACTCATTGACTATTGTATAACAATCTGTAGAATAGGACACGCATAGCCCTAAGGCTTTCATACCATGTTCAACATCACTTTTGTGCAATAAACTCATCACTAAGGTTGGTGGATAATTGGGAAGTGTTCCCGATAATCGCGCAGTGTAAACAGGTTGCCGATAAAATCATAAACTATTAAACGACCTCACTTCTATGTAGCAGAATAAACTATTAAACGACCTCACTTCTATGTAGCAGAATGATGGTCATGTAACTCCGCCTGTCAGTAATGCTACTATTTGCAATGAATCATACCTTCACGTAGTATAAGTGTAACACCCATACTGGTGTCCCCGCACTGTCCTGCCCCCCTCCCTGGCGGTGACGTCAGTTCGCTCACCTGCCTGGATGTCCTGCGGTGGTTGACCTGTCTCCAGTCCATGCTCCTGTCTCTCAGAGCCTGTGTACACCTCACAAGCTTCCTGGTACTGCCCGAAGGGTGCGCGCAGCCACGCCACTTTTCTTAAAGGACCAGCGCTCCCTGATCCGGAAGTGCCTCTCAGGTCAGCTGGGAGGTTTCAGGTATTTAAGGCACCTTCCCCTTTAGAGAGGTGCCTGGGCAAACAAGTTATACATGTTGCTAGTGCTTAGGTGCTCGGTGCTGCTGCTGTTATTGTTTGCTACATTCTGCTGCTGATTTGTGCCTCCGTTTCAGTTTCAGTGCACTTCTTATCTGCTGTTATGACTACCTATGTTGACTGTCTGCCACGATATCAGCTGCTGCAAGTATCCTAGCCGGTCGCTGCTGCCGTAACCATCAATCCATCCATCCTAAACGGATTCACAACCCTGCCTGTTGCTGCTGTCGCTACTACCAGAGACTGTACTGTGTCCGTGGCGCAAGTTGTCGGGGTACCAAAAATCCCCTAGTGCCTCCCTCTGCTAGCTGCTTACCAGCGCGTCTACCCGGTGAAGCGCGTCTACCCGGTGAAGCGCGTCTACCCGGTGAAGCGCGTCTACCCGGTGAAGCGCGTCTACCCGGTGAAGCGCGGGTACCCGGTGAAGCCTCGGTGGCCGGTCCAGTTGGCTTCCCCAGGCATGTGAATGGTACCTTTGGTCCAGTGGACGCACACATACACCGCTCGCCCCGCCAGCATAACACTAAGAAAATAGGTGAGATTTATGAAGATAAAAAGTAACAGAATTATGACTTTGCCCCCCAAAAAAAGAAACGAGAAAGGTCTTTCATGACTTGCACCCTGGTGTATATGCATTTTGGACACTTTGTGCCTTATAGAAAGCTGAAGAGAGGCGTGAACTAACATGCTCCAAAATGTGAGCCAAAATTGAGACTCATGATTCCGGCACAAAGTCACCAATAGGTGGAGTTTACACCAAATCTACCAAACAGCATGGACCCCAAGGATAAACCTGACGCGTTTTAAGACCATCTAGGCTCAGCTCACTCACATACCCGTGCTACATGGGGGCTTCTGTCAGAATCCAAAAAAAACCCCCAGTATTTTAAATGAGAACCCCGACAGGGCATTTGTGCGTGGTGCCCATTGTACAGGCTGGTGGCAGGAAGGGTTTCAGCGCTCACACACGGGGTCTTGATGCCACTGCACTGTTCCCGGCCGGGTGCCCCCCTGCAGACAGACCGGGGATGACGAAACCCTCCAGATACAGAGCACAACTTCACACACTTAATGAAGTGGAGCAGAAAGAATTGTTTGTATTTTGTAAAACCGGTGCGACCTGAAATCCCCTCGTCTGATTTCTCACTTCCACCTTTATCCAGGATTACTCTACTGAAAGTCATTTAAGTTCAATACAAAGCATCAGGTGCAGGGCTGGGGGCTACAGCTCAGTGATCAATGGGTTAACCTCGTCATGGCTGCAGCCATCCCATAACATAATGCAGACCAAGAGAAAAGACTGAGCACAATCGAGTACACCACCATAAATACTAAAAATCAATTGTTTTATTAGATACAAAATACGCACACTTTAAGCCTGTCATTTACCATGCTCGGGTACTCGTAACTAGTGATGATCGGGCACTACCATGCTCAGGTGCTCAGTACTCGTAACTAGTAATGATCGGGCACTACCATGCTCAGGTGCTCAGTACTCGTAACTAGTGATGAGCGGGCACTACCATGCTCAGGTGCTCAGTACTCGTAACTAGTAATGATCGGGCACTACCATGATCAGGTGCTCTGTACTCGTAACTAGTGATGAGCGGGCACTACCATGCTCGGGTGCTCAGTACTCGTAACTAGTGATGAGCAGGCACTACCATGCTCAGGTGCTCTGTACTCGTAACTAGTGATGATCGGGCACTACTATGCTCAGGTGCTCAGTACTCGTAACTAGTGATGAGCGGGCACTACCATGCTCAGGTGCTCAGTACTCGTATCTAGTGATAAGCGGGCACTACCATGCTCGGTACTCGTAACTAGTGATGAGCGGGCACTACCATGTTCGGGTGCTCTGTACTGGTAACTAGTGATGAGTGGGCACTAACATGCTCGGGTGCTCAGTACTGGTAACTAGTGATGAGCGGGCACTACCATGCTCAGGTGCTCAGTACTGGTAACTAGTGATGAGCGGGCACTACCATGCTCAGGTGCTCAGTACTCGTAACTAGTGATGATCGGGCACTACCATGCTCGGGTGCTCAGTACTCGTAACTAGTGATGAGCGGGCACTACCATGCTCGGGTGCTCAGTACTCGTAACTAGTGATGAGCGGGCACTACCATGCTCAGGTGCTCTGTACTCGTAACTAGTGATGATCGGGCACTACCATGCTCAGGTGCTCTGTACTCGTAACTAGTGATGAGCGGGCACTACCATGCTCAGGTGCTCTGTACTAGTAACTAGTGATGAGCGGGCACTACCATGCTCGGGTGCTCTGTACTGGTAACTAGTGATGAGCGGGCACTACCATGCTTAGGAGCTCTGTACTGGTAACTAGTGATGAGCGGGCACTACCATGCTCAGGTGCTCTGTACTGGTAACTAGTGATGAGCGGGCACTACCATGCTCGGGTGCTCAGTACTGGTAACTAGTGATGAGCGGGCACTACCATGCTCAGGTGCTCTGTACTGGTAACTAGTAATGAGCGGGCACTACCATGCTCAGGTGCTCTGTACTGGTAACTAGTGATGAGTGGGCACTACCATGATCAGGTGCTCTGTAATCGTAACTAGTGATGAGTGGGCACTACCATGCTCGGGTGCTCTGTACTGGTAACTAGTGATGAGCTGGCACTACCATGGTCAGGTGCTCTGTACTAGTAACTAGTGATGAGCGGGCACTACCATGCTCAGGTGCTCTGTACTGGTAACTAGTGATGAGCGGGCACTACCATGCTCAGGTGCTCTGTACTGGTAACTAGTGATGAGCGGGCACTACCATGCTCAGGTGCTCTGTACTAGTAACTAGTGATGAGCGGGCACTACCATGCTCAGGTGCTCTGTACTCGTAACTAGTGATGAGCGGGCACTACCATGCTCAGGTGCTCTGTACTGGTAACTAGTGATGAGCGGGCACTACCATGCTCAGGTGCTCTGTACTGGTAACTAGTGATGAGCGGCCACTACCATGCTCGGGTGCTCAGTACTGGTAACTAGTGATGAGTGGGCACTACCATGCTCAGGTGCTCTGTACTCGTATCTAGTGATGAACGGGCACTACCATGCTCGGGTGCTCAGTACTCGTAACTAGTGATGAGCGGGCACTACCATGCTCGGGTGCTCAGTACTCGTAACTAGTGATGAGCGGGCACTACCATGCTCGGGTGCTCAGTACTAGTAACTAGTGATGAGTGGGCACTACCATGCTCAGGTGTTCTGTACTGGTAACTAGTGATGAGTGGGCATTACCACGCTTTGTACTCGAACTAGTGGTGAGTGGGCACTACCATGCTCAGGTGCTCTGTACTGGTAACTAGTGATGAGCGGGCACTACCATGCTCAGGTGCTCTGTACTTGTAACTAGTGATGAGTGGGCACTACCATGCTCGGGTGCTCTGTACTAGTAACTAGTGATGAGTGGGCACTAACATGCTCGGGTGCTCAGTACTGGTAACTAGTGATGAGCGGGCACTACCATGCTCAGGTGCTCAGTACTGGTAACTAGTGATGAGCGGGCACTACCATGCTCGGGTGCTCTGTACTGGTAACTAGTGATGAGCGGGCACTACCATGCTCAGGTGCTCAGTACTCGTAACTAGTGATGAGCGGGCACTACCATGCTCAGGTGCTCTGTACTCGTAACTAGTGATGAGCGGGCACTACCATGCTCAGGTGCTCTGTACTAGTAACTAGTGATGAGCGGGCACTACCATGCTCGGGTGCTCTGTACTGGTAACTAGTGATGAGCGGGCACTACCATGCTCATTAGCTCTGTACTGGTAACTAGTGATGAGCGGGCACTACCATGCTCGGGTGCTCTGTACTGGTAACTAGTAATGAGCGGGCACTACCATGCTCAGGTGCTCTGTACTGGTAATTAGTAGTGATGAGCGAGCATGCTTGTAACTACTCGGTACTCGCACGAGTATCGCTGTACTCGGGCTGCTCGGCGGGTACCGAGTAATTTTGCAATACTCGTGCTTTACTCGTGGTCTTCATTTCTGCATGTTGGCGCTCTTTTGAGAGCCAGCCCTCATGCAGGGATTGGCTGGCAGACCACTGCAATGCCACAGCCCTGTTAGTTGTGGAATTGCAGTGATTGGCCGGCCTGCACAGCGTGACCGAGCCTTTATACCGGCCGGCGCGCTGTGCTCTGTACACAGCCATCTCATATTCCCTGCTTTCCACGCCCACAGGCGCCTATGATTGGTTGCAGTGAGACACGCCCCCACGCTGAGTGACAGGTGTCACACTGCACCCAATCACAGCAGCCGGTGGGCGTGTCTATACTGTGCAGTAAAATAAATAAATAAATAATTAAAAAAACGGCGTGCGGTTCCCCCCAATTTTAATACCAGCCAGATAAAGCCATACAGCTGAAGGCTGGTATTCTCAGGATGGGGAGCCCCACGTTATGGGGAGCCCCCCACCCTAACAATATCAGTCAGCAGCTGGCCAGAATTGCCGCATACATTAGATGCGACAGTTCTGGGGCTGTACCCGGCTCTTCCCGATTTGCCCTGGTGCGTTGGCAAATCGGGGTAATAAGGAGTTATTGGCAGCCCATAGCTGCCAATAAGTCCTAGATTAATCATGTCATGCGTCTATGAGACACCCTCCATGATTAATCTGTAAGTTACAGTAAATAAACACACACACCCGAAAAAAATCCTTTATTAGAAATAAAAAACACACACATATACCCTGGTTCACCACTTTAATCAGCCCGAAAAAGCCCTCCTTGTCCGGCGTAATCCAGGATGATCCAGCGTCGCATCCAGCGCTGCTGCATGGAGGTGACCGGAGCCGCAGCAGACACCGCCGCTCCGGTCACCTCCACACAGCAAATGAACACAGCCGCGCGATCAGCTGCTGTCACTGAGGTTACCCGCTGTCACCGCTGCATCCACCGGTGGCCGCGGGTAACCTCACTGACAGCTCAGCTGATCGCGCGGCTGTGTTCATTTGCTGTGTGGAGGTGACCGGAGCGGCTGTGTGTGCTGCGGCTCCGGTCACCTCCATGCAGCAGCGCTGGAAGCGACGCTGGATCATCCTGGATTACGCCGGACATGGAGGGCTTTTTCGGGCTGATTAAAGTGGTGAACCAGGGTATATGTGTGTGTTTTTATTTCTAATAAAGGATTTTTTCTGGTGTGTGTGTGTTTATTTACTGTAACTTACAGATTAATCATGGAGGGTGTCTCATAGACGCCTGACATGATTAATCTAGGACTTATTGGCAGCTATGGGCTGCCAATAACTCCTTATTACCCCGATTTGCCAACGCACCAGGGCAAATCGGGAAGAGCCGGGTACAGTCCCAGAACTGTCGCATATAATGTATGCGGCAATTCTGGGCGGCTGTTGGCTGATATTGTTAGGGTGGGGGGCTCCCCATAACGTGGAGCTCCCCATCCTGAGAATACCAGCCTTCAGCCGTATGGCTTTATCTGGCTGGTTTTAAAAATGGGGGGAACCGCACGCCGTTTTTTTTAATTATTTATTAATTTTAATTATTAATTTTAATTATTTATTAAATAATTAAAAAAAACGGCGTGCGGTTCCCCCCATTTTTAAAACCAGCCAGATAAAGCCATACGGCTGAAGGCTGGTATTCTCAGGATGGGGAGCTCCACGTTATGGGGAGCCCCCCAGCCTAACAATATCAGTCAGCAGCTGCCCAGAATTGCCGCATACATTATATGCGACAGTTCTGGGACTGTACCCGGCTCTTCCCGATTTACCCTGGTGCGTTGGCAAATCGGGGTAATAAGGAGTTAATGGCAGCCCATAGCTGCCACTAAATCCTAGATTAATCATGTCAGGCGTCTCCCCGAGATTCCTTCCATGATTAATCTGTAAATTACAGTTAAAAAACACACACACCCGAAAAATCCTTTATTAGAAATAAAAAACACTAACAAAGTCCCTCATTACCAATTTATTAACCCCGACAAACCCTCCATGTCCGGCGTACTCCACGGACTCCGGCGTCGCGTCCAGCTCTGCTGCATGGAAGTGACAGGAGCTGCAGAAGACACCGCCGCTCCGGTCACCTCCACGCAGCTAATGAAGACAGCCGTGCGATCAGCTGAGCTGTCACTGAGGTTACCCGCTGTCACTGGATCCAGTGACGGCGGGTAACCTCAGTGACAGCTCAGCTGATCGCGCTACTCACCTCATTTGCTGCGTGGAAGTGACCGGAGCGGCGGTGTATTCTGCAGCTCCGGTCACCTCTATGCAGCAGCGCAGGATGCGACGCTGGAACATCCTGGATGACGCCGGACATGGAGGGCTTTTTGGGGCTGATTAAAGTGGTGAACCAGGGAATGTGTGTGTGTATTTTATTTCTAATAAAGGATTTTTCGGGTGTGTGTGTTTATTTACTGTAACTTACAGATTAATCATGGAGGGTGTCTCATAGACGCATGACATGATTAATCTAGGACTTATTGGCAGCTATGGGCTGCCATTAACTCCTTATTACCCCGATTTGCCAACGCACCAGGGCAAATCGGGAAGAGCCGGGTACAGCCCCAGAACTGTCGCATATAATGTATGCGGCAATTCTGGGCGGCTGCTGACTGTTATTGTTAGGGTGGGGGGCCCCCCATAACGTGGAGCTCCCCATCCTGAGAATACCAGCCTTCAGCCGTATGGCTTTATCTGGCTGGCATTAAAATGGGGGGGACCGCACGCCGTTTTTTTTTAATTATTTATTAATTTATTTTACTGCACAGTATAGACACGCCCACCGGCTGCTGTGATTGGGTGCAGTGTGACACCTGTCACTCAGCGTGGGGGCGTGTCTCACTGCAACCAATCATAGGCACCGGTGGGCGGGGAAAGCAGGGAATAGGAGATTGTTTAATGGGCGGCCGGCTTTTTCAAAATAGTAAAAGCCGCCGGTCACCTCCACGCAGCTAATGAAGGGAATAGCGCGATCAGCTGCTGTCAGTCAGGTAACTCCCGGCCACCGCTGGATCCAGCGGTGCCGCGATTAACCTCAGTGACAGCAGCTGATCGCTATACTCACCTCAGTTGGTGCATGGAGCTGACTGGAGCGGCGGTGAGTAGCGCGATCAGCTGAGCTGTCACTGAGGTTACCCACGGCCACCGCTGCATCCACCGCTGGATCCAGGTAACCTCAGTGACAGCTCAGCTGATCGCGCTACTCATCTCATTAGCTGCGTGGAGGTGACCGGAGCGGCGGTGTATTCTGCAGCTCCTGTCACCTGCATGCAGCACAGCTGGACGCGATGCTGGAGGACTGTGGAGTACGCCGGACATGGAGGGTTTGTCGGGGTTAATAAATTGGTAATGAGGGACTTTGTTAGTGTTTTTTATTTCTAATAAAGGATTTTTCGGGTGTGTGTGTTTTTTAACTGTAATTTACAGATTAATCATGGAAGGAATCTCGGGGAGACGCCTGACATGATTAATCTAGGATTTAGTGGCAGCTATGGGCTGCCATTAACTCCTTATTACCCCGATTTGCCAACGCACCAGGGTAAATCGGGAAGAGCCGGGTACAGCCCCAGAACTGTCGCATCTAATGTATGCGGCAATTCTGGGCGGCTGCTGACTGATATTGTTAGGGTGGGGGGCTCCCCATAACGTGGGGCTCCCCATCCTGAGAATACCAGCCTTCAGCTGTATGGCTTTATCTGGCTGGTATTAAAATTGGGGGGACCGCACGCCGTTTTTTTTAATTATTTAATTATTTATTTCACTGCACAGTATACACACACCGGCTGCTGTGATTGGTTGCAGTGAGACACCTGTCACTCAGTGTGGGAGCGTGTCTCACTGCAACCAATCATAGGCGCCGAAAAGCAGGACAGCAGGGAATAGGAGATTGATTAATGAGCAGCCGGCTTTTTCAAAAGAGGAAAAGCCACCGGAGTTTGAACAGCTGTGCAGCGCCGCGGCAGTGATCGGGGAACGGTAAGTAAGAGAGAGGGGGGGGAACTGACCGACAGACTGTGAGAGGGGGACAGACAAGACAGAGAGAGACAGACCGACGGACTGAGGGAGATAGAATAAAAAAAAAAAATGACCGACATCGCTAGTAAAAAGCACAAAACGTGCGTTTTGGACATCGGAGTGCCACACAAGGTTTTCATGTAAAATCTTTCATGTATTAATCTCAAAAAGTAACATACACCAGCTCTATCTCACTATTGAGTATGTGCCCTTAACATTTCCGCCATGAAAATTCATTTTGGTGTCATTTTGGAAGGTTTTCTGGTGAGTCCGTAAAAATGGCGTAAAACTCGGACAAAATTGTTCACATCTGTGACTTTTGAGTGATAAATGCTTCAAGGGGTCTTCCCCATGCTGTTGCCATGTCATTTGAGCACTCTTCTGAGACTTTTGTGACATTTTTAGGGTTTCTCCATGCTGCCGGGGGGTCATTTCACAAAAATACTCGGGTCTCCCATAGGATAACATTGGGCTCGGTGCTCGGGCCGAGTACACGAGTATCTTGGGAGGCTCGGCCCGAGCTTCGAGCACCCGAGCTTTTTAGTACTCGCTCATCACTAGTAATTAGTGATGAGCGGGCACTACCATGCTCGGGTGCTCTGTACTGGTAACTAGTGATGAGCGGGCACTACCATGCTCAGGTGCTCTGTACTGGTAACTAGTGATGAGCGGGCACTACCATGCTCAGGTGCTCAGTACTGGTAACTAGTGATGAGCGGGCACTACCATGCTCGGGTGCTCTGTACTGGTAACTAGTGATGAGCGGGCACTACCATGCTCAGGTGCTCTGTACTGGTAACTAGTGATGAGCGGGCACTACCATGATCAGGTGCTCTGTACTAGTAACTAGTGATGAACGGGCACTACCATGCTCGGGTGCTCAGTACTGGTAACTAGTGATGAGCGGGCACTACCATGCTCAGGTGCTCTGTACTGGTAACTAGTGATGAGCGGGCACTACCATGCTCAGGTGCTCTGTACTGGTAACTAGTGATGAGTGGGCACTACCATGCTCAGGTGCTCAGTACTGGTAACTAGTGATGAGCGGGCACTACCATGCTCAGGTGCTCTGTACTAGTAACTAGTGATGAGTGGGCACTACCATGCTCAGGTGCTCAGTACTGGTAACTAGTGATGAGCGGGCACTACCATGCTCAGGTGCTCTGTACTGGTAACTAGTGATGAGCGGGCACTACCATGCTCGGGTGCTCAGTACTGGTAACTAGTGATGAGTGAGCACTACCATGCTCAGGTGCTCTGTACTGGTAACTAGTGATGAGTGGGCACTACCATGCTCGGGTGCTCGGTACTCGTAACTAGTGATGAGCGGGCACTACCATGCTCGGGTGCTCAGTACTCGTAACTAGTGATGAGTGGGCACTACCATGCTCGGGTGCTCTGTACTCGTAACTAGTGATGAGCGGGCACTACCATGCTCGGGTGCTCTGTACTGGTAACTAGTGATGAGCGGGCACTACCATGCTCGGGTGCTCTGTACTGGTAACTAGTGATGAGCGGGCACTACCATGCTCGGGTGCTCAGTACTCGTAACTAGTGATGAGCGGACACTACCATGCTCGGGTGCTCAGTACTGGTAACTAGTGATGAGTGGGCACTACCATGCTCGGGTGCTCTGTACTCGTAACTAGTGATGAGCGGACACTACCATGCTCGGGTGCTCAGTACTGGTAACTAGTGATGAGTGGGCACTACCATGCTCAGGTGCTCAGTACTCGTAACTAGTGATGAGTGGGCACTACCATGCTCGGGTGCTCTGTACTCGTAACTAGTGATGAGCGGACACTACCATGCTCGGGTGCTCAGTACTGGTAACTAGTGATGAGCGGGCACTACCATGCTCGGGTGCTCTGTACTGGTAACTAGTGATGAGTGGGCACTACCATGCTCAGGTGCTCGGTACTCGTAACTAGTGATGAGCGGGCACTACCATGCTCAGGTGCTCGGTACTCGTAACTAGTGATGAGCGGGCACTACCATGCTCGGGTGCTCGGTACTCGTAACTAGTGATGAGCGGGCACCACCATGCTCGGGTGCTCAGTACTGGTAACTAGTGATGAGTGGGCACTACCATGCTCAGGTGCTCGATACTCATAACTGAGTAGTCACTTCTAGCATATCAAGACATGCCTCGTCTTCCTTTCTTGCCTCCTTGAGAATATTTTAATGCCTGTTTGATAGGGGTCAGGTTTTACAATGGTCGCCCTCCAAGTCAACAGAAAAGACTCCTAGGCATGAGTGCGTATGGAGCAGAAGACAATGATGGCTATTGAGCCTCCAGGAGATAGAGGTGGAGGGTGTGCGCCGATGGGAGGCGCATTCTTCCATCCAAAAATAACATTCGCACAATAAGAAAACAATCTTGCGGCAGATGAGGCCTCACCTCCTACAATTACCTCCCCTGGGGTAGAATATTCCTTCCTATGCCCACCCCTTAGATATACATAAGCCCTGCTCCCAGCTGTGCTCTCTGATGGCCGCCTTTCCAGCGTCACTGCAGAAATATTTTCCTTATGACTCCGGAGTTTGGATGTGCTCCTCACCCCCCGCCCTATGACAAAGAGCTTGTAAGGTGGTGGTGACGGAGCTCAAGTTGATTTTCACATCACATCCTAATATTGGGGTTGTTCCGAATTTTTACAAAATCAGAAATGGATGCATGCTCGCCTCCCGTGGAGCCAGCGGTCATCACCATCACCGGAAGCAAGGGCCGCATCGTCCACATGACATTAAACTGCTGAAGCCTATGACTGTCTGCAGCGGTCAGGTAAATGGAACAATACATCATGAGTTTGTCATCTCTAATGAAGCCTGGCTTCATTTACTTGACCGCTGCAGGCAATCAAAAGCCTTAGCTGACCTGTGACATGCTGACATTGTAGTCATTGCTTCTGGAGATGTTGATGACCACCGGAGAAGCCTTGGCTGGAACCACAGGAGACCAGTAGGTCTCCATTTCTTATTCTAGAAAACACAGGACAAACTCTTAAAAAGGGAATCTGTCAGCAGGTTTTTGCTATATCAACACAACATAGGCAAAGAGATTCTGAAATCAACGATGTATCACTTTGATTATGTGAGAACAGCTGCAGCCAGTAATCTAAGAATTGAGTTTTAAAGCATGTAGCTGAGCCTGGGAAGCTGAGCCTGGGAAGCTGCCCCCCCCCCCCCGTCCACACCAGGCTCTCAATAGAGATTGTACATTGACTGTGAGGTGTCAATCACAGCAGGGGTGTGCCGGACTTCTCTGCATGTGAGTTTGTAGTCCTGCAATGTTTATCACAGGGTAATAAAGCCATTAGTTTAAGTAAACAATAGCTCACACACAGATAAGAGAAGCACAGTTGCTTTTTGTTTTAAACCCTTACAGCCTGCTGTCCTCAGCTTACATAGCAAAAACCTGCTGACAGATTTCCTTTAAAGGTGTGAATATGTACAGTTAAAGATTAGAAAGAAAGAGTATCTGCTTTTCCAAAAAACAACTCCACTATTGTCCAACGTTTGAGTCTGGTACTGCAACTTATCCTACTCAAGTCAGGGAAATGGTGGCCTAACTTGTCGGTTTTGACAGGGTCAGTCTTTGTTGGGGAGATTGTAGACTACACGCTTGAAACATTGGGGTTGTTGAATTTCAAAGCCAGAGGTGACCCAAAAGCAGCTTGCTCGCACCTTCTGAAAGTGTATGCATGCTCAGCTGAACAGAGCATTCATGTGCATTGGTAAGTCAGAAGAGATAGCTGCGGCAGACCGAAAACTAAGGTGTATGGGTGTCGTGGAGACTCCAGACTCTATTCACATTGCAGAGTCTGACAAACCACCAGATGCTTCTTAGTTGGTCAGCCAGGGTCAGACGTCGACTGTTTAGGGGTTTCTGGTCTTCGGTTTAGCAGGAGTTAATTCGTGCTGGCTGGTGAATTGCTGCTGAGGTCACAGGTTTCTGACGTCCTATCACAGCCGCCTCCGTCATATAAAAAATGGTGGAACCTAGCCTCACATGCCGAATATAGCTCTAGCTTTGCTCCTGCAATACCAGTCATTCTGCGTGGTGACCCAATTGTTGGTGAACAGTTGTATGCAATTTGGTGTGAAGTGGAAATATCCTTGTTTGTTTATTTCCTCCCTGTACTTTATTTCTCCCTGAGAACGTATTGTCTCTACCCCTGTGTGTACTTGCAGTGAGTTTAAGTTTTTGTTTTCCCCTGTCTATTGGTATTTGTGGGGTTCTTCACTCCGGTCCCAGCCCTCCCCGGGGATGGGGGGGGGGGGGGGAGATGGGGTGTTAGACCAGGGCTGCTCAAGAGTTAGGGTCACGTTGGCGGTCCAGACCTGGCTACCATCAAGTGTACCTCTGGAAAAGGGACAGTTTAATGTGCCTAGCCTGAGAGCCAAGTTTAGGTGCCCTTCCTCCTGGTTACTGTGTTATACCTGTGACAATGGGGTTTTCCGGGCTTACAATATTGAAAACATATACTGCTTGATGTATCAACACTAACAAACTGGGGTGTCAAAATATGTGAATTTTCTTAACCTTGTTATTACTATCTATATGTCCTTAAATTTTCTAACGCATGATTTCAAGATTTATTAACTACAAAACCTAATAAAAATCATTTGAACGACAATATTGAAAACATATCCTTTAAATTGGTAATCAATATCAGGTCTGTAAGGGTCCAACACCCAGTACCCCACCAATAAGCAGTTTTCTGCTGTCAAAGAGGAAAAACTCTAAATTTGGGATGAATCTGCTTTATGGCTCACCAAGTCAGAGGGGTCTGTCCGCATGTAGGAGCATCTACACCCCATAGACTTGTTTGAAGCCCAGTAGGCTCATCCTCATCATCTCTGAAATATAGGGTCTGTTTGATCTTCCTTTAAGAATTAAAAGGAATTTTTAAGTCATTTACAAAATTGGATGAAAAATAATGTACAGTATTGGGACTTCCGGAGTCTACAACAGCTGTAGGCTTATGCTTTTGGAGGAACTGTGTTGAGCAGATGGAGATCGAGTTTGCCTAGGGTTTAATTTATAAATGGGGGTGCCCTTTAAGGGTCCCACAAATCACACAAGAGTACACGTGTTTTACAATCTCCATGTCTGCTAGGGAAAAAAAAGTATTAATGATTTTCATCCCTGCGCTGTTACAATGATCTTTCTATTCTCCAGGAATGCTCCCATTATAACTCATGTCCTGCCAAGTTAGGGGGGGGGGGGGGGGTGTGCAATCAGGGAGACAGCGCTCTTTTAAGTGGGATCTCATTAATAGAGGGATGGACGGAGAGGGGGGAAAAAAATGGGCAAATCCTCCGAGATATTGGAGATGAAGTACAATACAGCCATTCGCTGGTCATCATAACTCAGGAAATGCCCTCTAAGGCTAAGTTCACACATCCTGTGTTTTGCATCAGTCACAATCCGTCGCCTTGGGGAATTACGGTAACCTGCAAAATATTTTGCAGGAATCCTGTATTTCCCCATAGACTTATATTAGCGACGGATTGCGACTGATGACCCTGCGTTGCATCCGCTGCGTCGCGGTCCGTCGTTTTTGACTGACCGCCGAGCGGGTAGCAACGCAGAATGTAACGTTTTTCGGGCCGTTGAAAACAACGCACCGCGCAGGAATCCGTCGCGATCCGCCAAGCTTGTAATGCATGTCTATGGTGCAGGATTCCGTTGTAATCCGTCTTACAACGGAATCCTGCGCAGGATTCCGTCATGCTCTACTGAGCATGCCCAGCATGTTTGGCACGCCCACTGGGCTGTCCCAAACACAGACGGATCATGACTGATCCGTCAAAAAACGGACGCACAGCGGATGTAACGGACGCAACTGATCAGTTTTTTCACAGGATTCCTGTGAAAGGAATCCTGTGAAAAACACATCAGTTGCATCAGTTGACATCTTGAAAATGACTGATCCGTTGCTGACGGACCTGACGGATTGAAAACACAGGATGTGTGAACTTAGCCTAACTTCTTCCCCTCTGACCCCCAGGACCATTCCAGCCATGCCAGACATCTGACAACAGTGTAACCCCTTTATAAAGAGGACTCCATCTGTCTGCGCTACACAGCGAGAACCCTAAAAATGCCACGGGTGCGGCCCGGGAGCCACATTCTTTATTTTGTGAAGAGGTTTATTTGAAGGAACCACAGAAAACATCTATTTTAGGAAGCTAATTTGAAACGGCATTTAGATGTGCGCAGATCTATGCAACCCCGAGACCGAAAACATGCAGATATGGGAACGAAAATAAGAGGAGAACACATTGTGCCAAGATACGGAGTGTAAGGGGGATTATCCGAAATGGGCAAAGCCCATAACAGGTGATGGAACCTCCGGAAACTCAAAAATGTGGCAAAGTGTTCGGAATGCTGGGAGCTGTAATTGCACGAAATCTGATGAGGACTAAGAGATTGCAATATTATAGACTCTCCATTGAATATTTAGGCTGGGTCGACACGGCCACTTTGGTCGCATCACATTGTATCTAAGCTGCCACTACATTGTATGAATTAGAATGCACTGCAGCCCATGGGAACCAAAACCATGGCAAGCAGATGGCAAAAAATACGTCATATTTTGCGAAGCCCCCAGGTCCTAGAAGGGTGCGTTTGCTTGTTCCTTTATCTGTCATACACTTTAAAGGGGTATTCTCAAGCTTGAAAGTTATCTCCTTAGCCTATAGCAGGTGGGGATAACTTTCGAATTACTTGGGATCCAGCTGCCGGGAACCCAAATGACCTAACCGACCAGAGCCCCATATGAATGGAGCAGATGTAGCTACTGGGACCCCCAACCACAACCAGGTATGAATAGAGCAGATCCAGCTGCTGGAACCCCCAAAGATCTCACCAACCTTCGCCCATATGAGTGGAGCACATATAGCTGTTGGGACCCCAAACCATGTCACCAAGCAAGGCCCTGAATGAATGGAGCAGATCCAGCTGCTTGGACCTTCAACGATCTCACCAACCAGAACCCTGTATGAATGGAGCAGATTTAGCTGCTGGGATCCCAACGATCTCACCAACCAGAACCCTGTATGAATGGAGCAGATTCAGCTGCTGGGATCCCAACGATCTCACCAACCAGAACCCTGTATGAATGGAGCAGATTCAGCTGCTGGGATCCCAACGATCTCACCAACCAGAACCCTGTATGTATGGAGCAGATTCAGCTGCTGGGATCCCAACGATCTCACCAACCAGAACCCTGTATGAATGGAGCAGATTCAGCTGCTGGGATCCCAACGATCTCACCAATCTGAGCCCTGTATGAATGGAGCAGATTCAGCTGCTGGGATCCCAACGATCTCACCAACAAGAACCCTGTATCAATGGAGCAAATCCAACTGCCCAGACCCTCAATGATCTCCCAACTAGAGCCTGTATGAATAGAGCAGATCCAGCTGCTGGGACACCCAACCATCTCACCAACCAGAACCCTGTATGAATGGAGCAGATTCAGCTGCTGGGACCCCAACGATCTCCGCAATCTGAGCCCTGTGAACGGAGCAGATCCAACTGCTGGGATCCACGACAATCTCACCAACCAGAGCGCAGTATGAATGGAGCAGATCCACTAGCTGGGCCCCCCGACCAGAGGCCCCTATGAATGGAGCAGTGGTCGGTCATGCACATTGGCACTGCATTTATTCTAGCAGAAGTCCTCAGAGTACAGCATTCGACCATCTCTAGCAAGCATCTCAATACCCTAAGAGAGGAAGCCCTTAACTTTAAGACTGAATCTGACTTCCATATTAAAGAATTGGCATTACAAGGTGCAGTCGAAAAATACCAACTTAATTTAAAAGGTCTTAAACACAAGCACTTTATTAGAGATATGGAGGATTTCAAGCAGAAAAGGGCTTTCAGCATTACAGAAAGGGTAGAGGATATTTCCTCCTCTGATATCTCTGATTCTGAAAGTCGATCTAGGGAGAGAAGCGCCAATAGAGGCAGGGGCGGTTCTTACTCCACCGGACGGGGGACTAGAGGATGTGGTACCTCAGGGGACAGATCTCACTATGGAAATCAAGATTTACCAAGGGGAGGACAGGCCTCATTCTTGGAATCACCTATTTCCTCTGTTCCGTCATCCTCTTCTGCACAACAGAACAATTTTTTAGGCTCAAGGGACCCCTACCCAGTTCGGAAAAGATACAACAGAAAACCAAAGAAATGGTAACTAGGGATCAGACAGGGGGTCAGCAGATTGTTAATCTTTCTAGCTATAAGTTATCGGCTATGGAGGAAAGAGTTTTGAGTTATGGATTATCCTTTGTCCCGACTACACGCTTTGACGAGTTTGTGTGGGTCAAGGATCTTGAATTATTTTTGAGGAAGCTCCGTTGGAGAAAACATTTTAGACACAATGACCTTGATGAATGTCACCGATTGGGGATCCCCCTTAACATCCTCCCAGACGTCAGACTTCTGGCTGGCCTAGCAGAGACTGATAGTAGCTATACTGGCAAGGGCCCGTTTACCGGTTTGAGACCAAAAAATAGAAAGATGCCACCGTCAACTGAATGCACTAGCATTGACATCTTCTCTACACTGGTAACTAAGGAAATTCGTAAGATCAATCCAGGCTTCAATAGTATTAGAGACAACCTTACACAAACTGAGAGAGAAGCATTACTAACACTTGATGCAAATCAATCCATAACGATAAAGCCCTCCGACAAGGGGGGCAACATTGTTATCATGGATACAGAAAAATACCGTCATTTATGTCTCCAGCTACTATCAGATAAAGACACCTATGCTGTTTTACCAGCAGACCCGACCCCCAAATTCAAGGCTGCTCTGCTCGAGATTGTACATGAGGGTTTTGAGAAGGGTCTTATATCTAAGGATGAGATGGATTTCCTTGTTCCTAAGGAGTTTACAATCGCTACCTTTTACTCCACACCTAAGATCCACAAGGGCCTCGACCCGCTTAAGGGTCGCCCTATAGTGTCAGGCATTGACGCTATGGGGCAAAATCCAAGTATTTATCTGGACAAGGTCCTTAGGAATTTTGTCAACATACAGCCATCCTTCATAAGGGACACATCAGATCTCCTCAGTAAACTTGACGGTATACAGGTGGATGACGACACGATCCTTACATCCATCGACGTCGAGCAGCTCTACAGCTGTATACCGCATGAGATGGGTGTAAGGGCTGTAAGTCATTACTTGGAGACGAGGGGGATACAATATAGGGAGCACAACTCTTTTATCCTTAAACTCCTCATGTATATACTTTCTCATAACTATTTCATCTTCCATAACAGATTCTACCACCAGCTCAGGGGCACTGCAATGGGGAGCCCCTGTGCCCCCACCTATGCGAACATGTACCTGGGCTGGTGGGAGGATGTAGTGGTCTTTGGGGACGAGGATGTCATCTGGAACCCCCAGATATTATTCTGGGGGCGTTATATAGATGACATCCTCGTCCTATGGAGAGGGGGAGCAGACTCTTTCCTTGATTTTGTGGCACACCTCAATGACAATAACCTCGGACTTAGGTTCACATGCGAGGTGGGGGGTGATAGATTGCCCTTCCTCGATATCCTCCTTATGAAAAATAGGGATGGTACTTTGGGCACTACGATTATCGCAAGCCGACAGCGACCAACAGCCTGTTAAGGTGGGAGAGCTACCATCCTGCTGCCCTACGGAGAGGTATCCCTAAAGGGCAGTTCCTCCGTCTTAGGAGAAACTGCTCATCACTTCAGGACTTCCACAAAAAATCTGGGAGCCTAGGGAACAACTTTCGGGATAGAGGATACCCTGACTCCGTCATTAGATCGGCATATGAGTCTGCTCGGGATCAAAGGAGAGCTACACTGTTAGTTACAAAACCTAAACGAGAACAGGAACAAATCACCAGGTTGATTGGGTCATATGATGATCAAAATACTAAAATCATGCATATTCTTAGAAAACACTGGGGAATATTAACATCTGACCCTGACCTGAGTGATTTCATTACCTCCTACCCCAGTGTCACTTACAGGAGAGGTAAAACGATCAAAGACCATCTGGTACACAGCCTCTTTGTGCCAGAAAAATCATCTGGCACATGGCTTGACAGGAAACCATTTGGCACCTTTAAATGTGGTTCTTGCAAATTTTGCGCATTTATCGATCAAAGCAAAACATTTACTAACTTGGAATCAGGAAGGGTGTTCTATATCAGGGACTTTGTGAATTGCCGAACGGAGGGTCTAGTGTATAGGTGTACATGCAAATGCCCACTTAGTTACATCGGGAAGACTAGACGCCAATTTCGCGTCCGTATCGGGGAGCATTTGGGCGATATTGCCCATAAACGTGATACACCTATAGCTAGACACGTAAACAACTGTCATCAGGGGGATCCCAACAGCATACGTTTCCAGGGAATTGAGGCCGTTCCGATGCCAATCAGGAGGGGCAATTGGGACAACAAAATACTTCAGAGGGAAGCCCGATGGACCTTCCTTCTTGACACGGTGCATCCGAAGGGCCTCAATGAGGTTTTGAGCTATACTAGTTTTATCTAGGACATTTGGCCAGTTCTCCACACTTCCTCCCCTTTTGGTTTTATATGGTTTCTTTATTTGGGTCTTTTCAGGTTGCTTCAGCCTTCGCTATATTCCTAAGAGGTTTTATTACCCATATAGCCAGGTTCTAGTTTAGCGCTTCTGGAGTATTTACTCTATTAAGCTTATTCCTTGTGTTCACATATAGTCAAACATGCATTCTCATCTTGATTCGACTACTGTTCTATCATTCATGGCGACTATGGCCTTAATTAGGCTTCCGTTATAAGCCCCATATTCTAATATTATTTTTATGGTGGCGTGAGACACCATTTTAGGTATTCCCTGTCTATTATTATTCATATTTAATGACAATGTGTCTATAATACTTCGTTTGCTTTAGGCCAGTTTTGGGGTTTTTTTAGCCATTGAGAACCATTTGCATGTTGGCAGGCTAAATCATTGGCTTGCCTTTGCGATTTTTGGCCCTGCTTATTATGGTATAGTTAGCGGTATTTACCGCGTAAACAGCAGTATCATTTTCCTCCTTTCTATACAGGAGCGGAGGTGACGTCTAGAAGCTCCGACGTCACTTCCGGTCTGGCCGAAGCCTTTCACGCAGAAACGGAGGTGGCGTCTGATGACTCTGATGCCGCTTTCGTTTTGGCTGATGTTTTTCCCGCGCAGGAGCGGAAGTGACGTCTGACAGCGATAACGTCACTTCCTTTGTGGCCGCGCGGTCCGCCTATTACAGGTGTAGATAGCGGGATTGACCGCGCTATTACTGGCATCAGTCCGCCTTTACCTCCCTGCGCGGGAGCGGAAGTGATGTCACACGCCTTTGTTTTCACTTCCGGTCTGACCACGTGGGCTTTGTAATCTGCCACGAGGACAGGAAGTACCTCTGAAGTGGCAGCTGGCATTTACACATAAATAGACACTATGGAGATGGCTGTACTGCTTTGCGTCTCAGTACACCTAGGTCATTGTACCTGGAGGATGAACTGGGAATACCTGTCAGACGACTTGCCTTTCAACTTTGGCCACTGATGTCGGTATGTTTATATTACGAAAGCCAAATTTACTAAGGTATTTAAAATATTTTTGTATTTATTGCTCGACTGAGAATGCATGTTTTTTCGTTCTTTATTTTCTGGATGTCATTGTATGTCCTAACTTATGGGAAATCACTCTCTTTTTCTGTCTAGATACAAAAACTTATGGATATCATGAAATCCTTGGTTCTTCTTCCCCTGATGAACCCCTAGGATAAGATTTTTAGGGGGGAAACGCGTCGGGATTTTGGATTATTACCAGTGACCTCAGCAGATAAGTTCCCTGCTGGGATTATATGTTGTATTTCTATGCATCATTGGTACATTAGTATCTTAATATCATCCTATTGGGACTTTTGATTGCTACCAGTTACCCCAGCGGACTAATTCCCTGCTGGGTTTACATGTTGCTATCTTTATACATCACTGGTACTTTGGTATCCCAAACATTATCTTGTTTAACTGTGCTTGAAAATATATATATGTACAGTGAAAATTGGCTATTATAGCATTTAAGAGCATAGGAAAAAACTGTGTATGTATTCCCATTTTTTGAGGCAATAACATACTATATAGTAGTTCATATTGCCTTTTCTTCCCTTATTTAAGGATAAGTTGTATTATGGTTACCAGTTTTTCTTGGTGACTAATTTTTGACAATGACCTATTGACTACTGTGCACCTTTATTCTTGGTGGTGGGTCTCATGCGACTTGCGGGTCAAAAGGGACAGCTTAGGGAAAGCCGACGAGGAGCGGGGGGTACCCAATACCTTAAGGTGCACCTCCGCTGGTAGGTAGCTAAAAGGGAGGGAGAGACCAATCCGTTATATCCCTTAGGATAATAGGCTATCAATTTATCTTTAGAAAGATCTGGAGCCATGCTACCTAGGGCTCACCTATAAACGCTGAGATTACAATAGCCCCTTCCCTCACTAACTGGTTTGAACACTTCTTGTCCTCCCACTCACTTCACGTGACTAATAAAAGACTTTCTTTAAAATATAAGAGTTATTATGCTCTGTATCTTCGAGCATTTTTAATATTTTACCCTAATAAATATTGTTTTTAGGAGTATTTTTCTTTTTGGTTATCTCTGGCAGTACCATAGAGAATGAATGGAGCAGCAGTGTGCGTGATCGACCTCAGCTCCAAGCTCCGAATCCCAGGATCAGTGGGGGTCCCAGCGATAGGGAAGTTATCCCCTATCCAATGCATAAGGGAAAACGTACAAACTCGAGAATACCCCTTTAAAAGGGAAAGTGATCATTCACAAGTAGGCTCTACACTGTTGAAAAACTTCAATTTTGGGAATACCTCTGTAGGTTCCAGTGAGGCAACCAAGGATGGACGCATCAATCTAATGGGAACTTATAATGGATATGCACAAAGTAGTGAGTGCAGAATGATCATCACACAATTAAAGGCACGGAGCATTAGAGAGTCATCCGTTCAGGAGTGACGCACAGGAGGTCATCACCATGGTCATGAGGTGCGATCAGCTGCTAATTACAGGCAGATCACAATGTACAGTCATACATAATAGTTATATAATGGTCCAGGACGTGCACTCGCGAATCTGCGTGATTACACACTAATGTAAGGGCCTATTGACTCGCTTCCCAGAGCCTTCTCCTACTGTCAACAAATGCTCCAGCCAAGAGGCGCGACACAATAAAGCAAACCATGGCACGTGGTCGGCATATCCCTGGCAGGCAGATCCTGAATATAAAGCTATAAGACATACAGTAAGGGGGGTTAATCAGGGCCAGATTAGCACAGGAGCAGATGGCATCACTGTCCCAGGAACTGCTCCCAAGGCTTTATAAATACTAACAAGACTTTGTTACAAGCGGCTCAGAATTATCCAACTTTTTTTTTCTTTGCATTAAAAGTGCCAACATTTAAAAAGAGACCCTAGGCTATCCCTCACCTCCGGATTACTCCTAATGGTGGAGGCGCCCGAGTCCCATGCCTTACTATACTCCTCAGAAACACTACTCTAATATCCCCCCTCCCACCAAAGGAGGGACGGGACAGGAGTGAAATGGTAAAAAGATAGGACAGACAAGGGAAAACCAAAACTCTGACACTGCACGCACAGGAATAGACAAAGAGACTAAAGGAGAAAAGCAAGAGCAATAAGGTAGCAACAAAAAAGGGTTAACTGCACAACCGCACTCAGCAACATGTATTACACCAGATAATACAAAAAAGAAAAAGAAAAAAAAAAAATGTTGTCCAGCCTACCGTGTCCAAGCTGTAATTCAAGCCCACATTCGGCGCACGGAAATTAGGATAGGCCATCCCAATAAAATGAGTAACGATGAATGGAAGAACAATCCAGCACCGAGATCTGCTTCAAGTGAAGCAGACTTTGGTGCTGGATTTTTCTTCCATTCATCACACCAAATAGTCTGGATGATCCAGACTAAGATAAACTATAGCTGGCATAGGTGTAAGGATACAACCAGCATATATAGGAGAAGAGCAGATATGATTGGATCCCCCACAGCAGGTGATGAAAGAAGACTAGCAAGTAGACTTGCAGAGATTAACTCCTGCTAGTCTCCCTCTGAATTAGCTCCCAGCAGGTCGACGTGCAAGTCTGCCTTCGTAGCTCACCGACAGCAGAGGAGTTCAGAGGCGGGGTGTCAGAATCTGTAGTGTGAACAGAACCCGATGGCGCCATGACAGTCGACGACGTTTGTGAAAATCTCTGTGTGACAGTTCTCCAGTGAAGATAGGTGACTTCAAGTGTGAATAAAGCCCGATCTTCCCCAGGTGTGCTGCGCCTGCATTGATCTGTGACTACTGGGTATGGGCATGGGGCAGTAATGTGCCCCCTTCTGAAGAAGAGGATGGCCAGTTAGCAATAAATGAAAAGGTTAATTATGGGAGCACCCATTTAACGAGATCTTCCACCATTAATATTACTGATGGGAAGCGATTAGCCCATAACGGCCACATGACAATCGTTGACCGTGACAACACGAAGCTGTAAAATGACTCTGGAAAAGATGCCGTAATGGGCAAACCACAATGCCCTGAGCCATAAGCAGTGGACTGACCACAAGAAGTTTCCGGCCAGTGATTCATCTTCCAAGTAGGAAGGAATTTCTAAATATAAAGATAGTAACCTATATAGAGCGCCGGCCAATGTTATAAAAAGACGGAAAAACGGCACCGAACATATAATAAAGCGGCAGAATAAATCCCGGTCTGGAACGTTCAAAAAAGGAAATATTTCAATAAATGTAACCAGTAGAACACGGAGAAAATTCCCTTTATTCATTGGATTTCTGTATATTCCTGGTCAATGGCCCACATAGACCCCTCAAAATACATTTGAAACTTGAGTAAGGGGGTCTCAATGTGGATATTGACAAGTCTGAATAAATATGGGTGAGGGTCTGTGAGGTTCTAGGCCAAAATGACCAATATTTGCTGTAATTCCCTTGGACACGGGGCGCCAAACTGTCCGACGGCCGACTTTACAATGTGGTGGTCTAGTTAACAAAAATTTAAAGGGGTTGTCCACTAATTTTACATTGATGGCCTATCCTTAGGATAGGTCATCAATGTCTGATCGGCCACGATCAGCTGTTGTTGGTGCCAGCGGCGGCAGAAGGAGTCCGGAAATGCTCAGTACTGGAGCTGCCCCGTCGTCGTCAGTACTGGAGCTGCCCCGTCGTATTGGCCACGGCCGGGTACTGCACATCTGCCTCCTATTCAAATCAATAGGAAAATGTGCAGTACCCGGCCGCCATCAGAAGATGGAGCAGCTCCGGAACTGAGCATTTCTGGCTGCCTCCGCCGTCACAGAGAACAGCTGATTGGTGGAGGTGCCAGACCCCGGCCGATCAGGCATTGATGACCTATCTAGAGGACAGGCCATCAATGTAAAAGTAGTGGCCAACCGCTTTAAAGAGATAATCCTATCTTCATGGACGGGTATTGCTAAATAGTACTTGTAAATATAATCAGTTTTGTAATTCAATGATTATGAAAATTTTTAGCCATTCTTGAAATAAACACTTTTGTTTTGTTTACAGCTCGTTGCCTTGGAGACAGACCGTCAATACAACACTCTGATGCTTACAGGTTCTTTTCCAATAAGCTTGTGAGCAGAGTTTTGGAGCTGAACCGAATCATTGAAGCACGCTGTTACCACCTAATCCCGGCCAGCTTCACTGCAGTGCTTACAAGCTAGAAAACAGCGGTGGTCGGTCTCCTAGGCAACAAAAAAAAAAAAGTGTTACATCTCAAAAACAGCAGAAAATTTTAAGGAGCAGTAAATTGCAGTAGAGCTTCATTTTACAAGTACTATGATCTTCACTGACCATTTAAAGAACAATATCAGTTTTACAAAAAGATAATCAACATACTGGTACAAATCTCTAGGAACCACCCCCACCCCATCTGCCCCCAGCCCCTCACTCCATCTCCCCCACTCCATGTCTCCCCCCATCCCCCACCTCATGTCTCCCCCCATCCCCACCTCCCCCACTCCATGCCCCCCCATCCCCACCCCATCTCATCTCCCCCACTCCATGTCTCCCCCCATCCCCCACCTCATGCCTCCCCCCATCCCCACCTCATCTCCCCCACTCCATGTCCCCCACCCCGCCATATTCCCCCCACTTCATCTCCTTATCCTCACCTCATCCTCTCCCACCCCATATCTCCCCCTCACCCCATATTCCCCTCTACCCCATCCCATCTCCCCCCACCCCCCATCCCATATTCCCCCCACTCCATCCCCCCTCCCCAATATTCCCCATCCCCACCTCCCCCCATAGTCTTTCAATCCCCCCATATTCCCCCCACTCCATCCTCCCATAGCCCCCCATATCATCTCCCCATGCTCCCTCACCTCATATTCCCCCTCCCACCATCCTCTCCTACCCCATATTTCCCAGTTAACCCATATTCCCCCCTATCCCATCTCTCTTCCATCCCATATCCTCCCACCTCATCCTCCCTCCCCCCATATTCCCCCCACTCCATTCTGCATCCTACCCCACTCCATCCCCCCACCCCATATCCCCCCCCTCTCTCCACCATCCCAGACCCATCCCATCTCCCCCATAATCCTCCCATCCCCCCACTCCATCCCTACCGCCCCACACATTCCTCCCATCCTCTCCCCCCATATTCCCCCCACCCCATCCTCCCATAGTCCCCCCATATCATCTCCCCATGCTCCCTCACCTCATATTGCCCCTTCCACCATCCTCTCCTACCCCATATTTCCCCCTCACCCCATATTCCCCCCTATCCCATCTCTCCTCCATCCCATATCCTCCCACCTCATCCTCCCTCCCCCCATATTCCCCCCACTCCATACCCCCACCCCATAATCCCCCCCTCGCTCCACCATCCCAGACCCATCCCATCTCCCCCATAATCCTCCCATCCCCCCACCCCATCCCTACCGCCCCACACATTCCTCCCATCCTCTCCCCCCATATTTCCCCCACCCCAGCCCCCCTAGACGGAATTCTCGATGGACGATACATTTGATTTTACTTCCTAAGTGATAACATCACCTTGTGACATGTTGCTGAGTGCGGGGCTGACTCATACTTTGTTATTGCTTCAATAGAACATCATGGAATCAGCCCTGAGGAATAATATTGAGCAACGTGATGTTATCATTGGCGCCTCCAGCGGAGCTGAACCTCTGGGGTAAGGACGGTAAATGAGGAAAGGGTTAAGTTCTCCATAGATGCCAAGCCTGGCTTTAAAATGCGGATATCCTTACACAGCAGGAGTCATCTCCCGAGCATATGGAATGCAATCACATTACTAAATCACTGGCTGGATTAGTGCCACGATGATAGACGACTGTGCAGAGCCACTTATGGGGACTTCACGTGGTGGCAGCACCAAGAAGGGGTGGTATAGATGGTAGCCTAAAATACAAGAAGGCACCTTTGATGGAGGAAAAATTTAAAAGGGTTCTTTACTGTAAAAGCTGTAAAGTAGTAGAATAATCTGCATTCGCAGATCATAGCTTCAAGGGGAGATTAGCATATTTTTTTCTTGACAAATTCTTATGTAAATGTATTCGGAAATTCTTGGTTACAGGTTGATCCTGTTTGATCGTCACTTGGCGTCAGGAAGGAATTTTTTTTTTTTTTTTATGGCATGTTCACACAGAATTTCAAGTGGTGTTTTATTTAAGGTTTTCGGATCAATATAGGAGAACTAGGATTGTTTTTTCCCCCCTCGTCTGTGATGAGTGTCATCACCCTACATTCCACTAATGGACCATTGCGCCATAATCTACACTTGAATCTCTCCTGCTTAGGAAAGTAGAAGGACCATGGCTAGGTCAAGAGATTGATTATCGGGAGATTTGTTGCGAATAAATGCATAAAAATTAACAGTAATAAAGTATCACTATATAGTGGCCAACTGGCCATCACTGCACCATTGAAGGCCTAACCAAGAATATGGAGGACATCTGTTCTCCAAGCCTCATTGAAGGTTTCCCCCTCCAAGTCCTCTGGCTTCTTCTAATATGTATTGAAAGGGATTGTACAAGCATTGACCTTAAGGTCTACATTCTTTTCTTCTATGGACCCCCACATCGAGTCCGGGCCCCTGAGAGCTCATCTGATGATCCACAAGGGTTTGTGGATCAAGGCACCCACCTTTATAGGAGTCTACCTCCTTGTCGAAAGTTGAGGCACCCAAGAGATGAGGTTGCGTTGTAATACTACAGACAACCTGTGGACCGATGTGGCACAGGTTCTGGAAAAAAAAAAGTATTTTGGGTTTTTTTTCCCTAATACTAGACAAGCTTTTTCACCACTAAAAGGTGCTGAGGTAAGTACATTAGATTCGTCCGAGCCAAGAGATGTTCTCCCAATTCCAACATTAGAAGAAAAAACATCCCACATCTCAATGAAGTCACTGTACCCTATTCAAATCTTCTTATAAACATTGAAATAAGAGTTGGCAGGGGACAGATATGAAAGTATACAGCGTAAGTGCGGTATTTACTGGCCAGAACTTTCCTCCTACGCATTTACATAAGTGCTACAATTTTGGTGAGAAAAAACAAAAAGGTGTTGGTGGAAATAGTAAAAAAAGAAAAGGAAAAAAAAAGAGAGTATGAGATATAGTAGTAACCGCCTCCACTAACTCAATACTAAACATTCTGTGGTGACGCTCCTTATGGCCAGTGGAGAAAGATCGTCTACGAAGCGACCACAGCTCAGAGGTATAAGCTAATGCTATAATACAAGGATAAAGGAGCAACCAAAAGAGCTATACATTATTATAGATAATGAAAAGTAAATAAAAAAAAAGGAAATACAAAAATATATAACTCCAATCGTATCAGGCTTAGTTTGGTTGTTCTCTACTCGTCATGTTCCTAAAACCCTTGAAATAGACCGGTGATAACCATGACTAGGTCATCCTAATGTTAAATTAACACCAATATGATACTTAAGACATGGTTAACTAATATAGGAAAGTAAAAACTGTTTGTAGCACCTACAGTAGAACCTTACAATAACGTAACACACAATTTGTCCAGCAAGTATGGACGCACGTCTAATCCAAGGTATCTACTTGGAAGAAAACTATACCAAAACCAAATACTGTATTGGAAAGCATCTCTGTGGGTGAAAGTTTCATTCCATTCTCTTTATTCAGCTAAAGCAACGTTTCGACCAGCAGTAGGTCTTTTACCAAGCATTGTTTGATAAAGACCTACTGGTGGTCGAAACATTGCTTTATTCGAATAAAGAAAATGGATTGAAACTTTGACCCACAGGGATGAAGTCCGATATTTCGTTTTGGTATGGTTAATTAATATATGTCAAGGACCCCAAACACATTAGATAAAAGTCAGACAAATGCCCTGATTTGGGCAGGAGTAGACATACAAAAGGTCTTCAACCTACTCGGATCAATGATCACTTAAGATGCAGCGACGACTCCGGAAGTCAATAGGAGAATAGCTATGGGCAAATCAACAATGAAGTCACTGGACAAGGTTCTCAAATTGAGAAACATTTCACTGGCACAAAGACACGGATCCTACATAGTCTGATCTTCGCTAGTACATATTTTGGTCTATTCTGCAGTAACATATGGATGCGAAACCTGGACTCTAAAAAAAACAAGACAGAAGAAGAATCAACGTCTTTAAAATGTGGTGCTGGAGAAAAATGTTATCAATACCATGGATGGCAAGAAGAACAAACAAATCAGGCCAGACATGTCACTTGAAGCAAGGATTTTCAAGCTACGACTTGCCTACTTTGGACACATCTTATGAAGACAGCAATCATTGGAGAAGGACATCATAGTCAGAAGAATAGAAGGAACAAAACAAAGAGGAAAGCCAGCAAACCAATGGCATGATACAATCTAAAAGACCCTAGTAGACCTATCTAGGCGGTGAAGACCCTGGTGGACCTATCTAGGCGGTAAAGACCCTGGTGGACCTATCTAGGCGGTAAAGACCCTGGTGGACCTATCTAGGCGGTAAAGACCCTGGTGGACCTATCTAGGCGATAAAGACCCTGGTGGACCTATCTAGGCGATAAAGACCCTGGTGGACCTATCTAAGCGGTAAAGACCCTGGTGGACCTATCTAGGCGGTAAAGACCCTGGTGGACCTATCTAGGCGGTAAAGACCCTGGTGGACCTATCTAGGCGGTAAAGAGCCTGGTGGACCTATCTAGGCGGTAAAGAGCCTGGTGGACCTATGTAGGCGGTAAAGACCCTGGTGAACCTATCTAGGCGGTAAAGACCTTGGTGGACCTATCTAGGCGGTAAAGACCCTGGTGGACCTATCTAGGCGGTAAAGACCCTGGTGGACCTATCTAGGCGGTAAAGACCCTGGTGGACCTATCTAGGCGGTGAAGACCCTGGTGGACCTATCTAGGCGGTGAAGACCCTGGTGGACCTATCTAGGCAGTGAAGACCCTGGTGGACCTATCTAGGCGGTGAAGACCCTGGTGAACCTATCTTGGCAGTGAAGACCCTGGTGGACCTATCTAGGCGGTGAAGACCCTGGTGGACCTATCTAGGCGGAGAAGACCCTGGTGGACCTATCTAGGCAGAGAAGACCCTGGTGGACCTATCTAGGCGGAGAAGACCCTGGTGGACCTATCTAGGCGGAGAAGACCCTGGTGGACCTATCTAGGCGGAGAAGACCCTGGTGGACCTATCTAGGCTGCACAAGATCGATCTTGCTACAGAGTGTTCATCCATCAAATCGCCATTGCTTGAGATCGTGTTGAAGGGTGTTAAATGATAACAACTTGGACTGGCCGACTGCAACTAATAAATGACCACCAATCAGCTACATGCAAGTTGACCGATTGCTGTTTAGACAAGCAGACCATACTTCCATGCACACAAAACAATCGTTAATATATGATTGTTCTGCACGCTTAGAAGAATATTTTAGTTATTGGTCACACATATCCTGTTTAGACAGGACGATGGGCTGCCGAAAACAAGGATTTTTATTACCGGCAACTATCCGGTAAAAATAGGAGCCCAGTCTAAATGGACTCCTATATATATAGACCGGATGGAGTCATTCACAGATCTTATTACTTTTTTTTTCCTTATCAGAAACGCACGTTAATTGGGAAAGTATAATAACAGTCTCATCAGTCGATCGTTATCTCGGAGTGAAGAAGTATTTTAAGATCGCAGAAACGCCACATTCATAAGTCAATGATAAGATCTGGTGACAACCATTTCCGCTGATTAGTTGCAGAATACTGTGATTTCCTGAATCCGTTCCCAGTCATCTGCTCCGAGCCTCGGTGAGGTCCGCGAGGATTTTGTTGGCATTGTGTCATCGTACACTATCAAAGTGAACAGTAAATACCTTCTTGAATGCTCGGGGGCAAGACAGGGGTGAGAACTCACAGCTTTGCGCTACCCGATACTGGATAATTTCAAAAGGACCAGTACAGCACAGTGCCTCTCCTAGTTTGTGCCCCAGGGGAAGCTGGAGCCATTATCTATGATATTATCCATATCTGTTTATCTCTTTGTGGAAATGACTCCATTACCCATTGGGTTATCCGGGGTGTGTATAGCAATACCAATCTAGACGTTTCTTAAGGACAGACGTAGATTAATGGGGTCCCTTTGGAAATAAGTCAACCCGAGCCATAATCTGATAGGTGCTTCCTGAAATGACCAATTTGCAACTTTTTTTTTGATCACTTGAAAATTGGTGAAAATTGTAGCATGAATTTACTTTCCTGGTATAAGGAGAGGCAAAAATAATTCAGAGGCCAATGCATTGGAATAAAAGTTGGATGAACCCTAAAATTTCGACAAGCCTGACTAACCATCGGATCTATATGGAGGCTCCCAACTCTCCCCCGACAGATGTTAGGGAAGAGAAGGATTTGCCATGTGGAATCTACACACTCAATCCTTTTGCTCCCCAGGGGGAAAATCCACCAGGCGAGATGTGTGACATCTTCTACGCCCGCTCCCCATTTTCCCCACTTTTAGGGGTCCGGTTTATGGAGGAGCCAGGCTGACCACCATCCCATGTTCAGATCGGGTATGGACCACAAGTTTGTGGCTCATAGAATGGTGCAGTTGGAAGGGACCTCAAGAGCCATCGGGTCCAACCCCCTGCGAGTGCAGGTTTTCCTAAATATACGTTTATCCAGTTTCCGATGAAGATTTCCATTGATGGAGAGATCACTACCTCCCGTGGTAGCCAGGTCCACTCTCTGACTGCCCTCACTGCCTCCTGTGGTCGCCTGTTCCACCCTCTGACTGCCCTCACTACCTCCTGTGGTCGCCGGTTCCACTCTCTGACTGCCCTCACTACCTCCCGTGTTAGGGCAGTCAGAAGGTGGAACAGGCGACCACAGGAGGCAGTGAGGGCAGTCAGAGAGTGGACCTGGCTACCACGGGAGGTAGTGATCTCTCCATCAATGGAAATCTTCATCGGAAACTGGATAAACGTATATTTAGGAACATGGGAGGTAGTGAGGACAGTCAGAGGGTGGAACAGGCGACCATAGGAGAAAGGGCAGTCAGAGGGTGGAACAGGCTATCTCCTGTGGTCGCCTGTTCCACTCTCTGACTGCTCTCACTGTCAGAAAGTTCCATCAAGAAACTCCATCAGGAGCTACCATCTTAAGTTCTGAAAAACGGGAATTGTACGAATTCCCACTTTGAGCTCCATGTGGCCTTTATTCCGGCAGTGTTCGAACTTTTGTGTCCACCTAAGAAGTCAAACCCTGCCGGAGCAGACACCGGAAGGAGCATAAAGTGATTCCGTCTACTCATTGCGGGGCATGCCTCAGTTTGGGGTGTCATACAATTCCAGGTCAGAAGAACCCATGGAGCCACAAACGTGTATCCCAAATCTAATGTCACCCAACTTTAGTGACTTTTCTCAAAGTCCCAGAGTGAACTGAACAATGCAATAAAAGGTTCTCCTTGAAGACTCACAAATAGTTAATTTCCCAATGTTATCGTAGATTAAACCGATGATGAAATGCGTTGTCCCACGAGTCATGTCACCGGAGCGCCGTGCGTGGGTCAGAACGTCTCTCCCTAGAACAGGTATTTCAAGAACTCGAGGTGGTTTGTGTGTTTGCTCTGAAGCTTCTTCGCGGGATTTCAGTAATAAATGGTGTAAAGTGCTCAGGATAATGGAGGAGAGATGGATGACTGATCGCACAAACAATACGGAGTGACTGACATAAGAGAGTCAAAAACAGCAAAAACAAAAGTGCAACTCAAACTAATGGTGACTCGCGCAACACCCATGAAATCTCAGCAAATGCCTTGGAACGCCGGGGGACCTGTAATGTTCACCATGTACAGATTTGGCGTAATTTTTCATAATACAAGCAGCCGTGTTTCTCAACAGCTATTTTTGGAAAAGGGCAACTACACTTTTAAATGCAAGATTACAGAAAAAAACCCTGCATCTGAATATTACTCTTAGGGCAAGAGGGTGGCTCAGTGGTTAGTGCTAATAAATTGCAGGGAGTCACAGTAGGGATTTTCAAATTTCATCATAACTTGCCCAGGATAGTAACTGTCTCTCTGTATGTCTCCCTTTCCCTTTCCCCCCTCTGTCTCCCTTTCCCTTTCCCCCCTCTGTCTCCCTTTCCCTTTCCCCCCTCTGTCTCCCTTTCCCTTTCCCCCCTCTGTCTCCCTTTCCCTTTCCCCCCTCTGTCTCCCTTTCCCTTTCCCCCCTCTGTCTCCCTTTCCCTTTCCCCCCTCTGTCTCCCTTTCCCTTTCCCCCCTCTGTCTCCCTTTCTCTTTCCCCCCTCTGTCTCCCTTTCTCTTTCCCCCCCTCTGTCTCCCTTTCTCTTTCCCCCCCTCTGTCTCCCTTTCTCTTTCCCCCCCTCTGTCTCCCTTTCTCTTTCCCCCCCTCTGTCTCCCTTTCTCTTTCCCCCCCTCTGTCTCCCTTTCTCTTTCCCCCCCTCTGTCTCCCTTTCTCTTTCCCCCCCTCTGTCTCCCTTTCTCTTTCCCCCCCTCTGTCTCCCTTTCTCTTTCCCCCCCTCTGTCTCCCTTTCTCTTTCCCCCCCTCTGTCTCCCTTTCTCTTCCCCCCCCTCTGTCTCCCTTTCTCTTTCCCCCCCTCTGTCTCCCTTTCTCTTTCCCCCCCTCTGTCTCCCTTTCTCTTCCCCCCCCTCTGTCTCCCTTTCTCTCTCCCCCCTCTGACAGACTCTCCCCCCTCTGACAGACTCTCCCCCCTCTGACAGACTCTCCCCCCTCTGACAGACTCTCCCCCCTCTGACAGACTCTCCCCCCTCTGACAGACTCTCCCCCCTCTGACAGACTCTCCCCCCTCTGACAGACTCTCCCCCCGGCTGCATTCTGACACGCCAACATTCTTCTGAAGTTCTGGCTGCACTGTGGCTCCCAGCTCCATTGATTTTAATGGAGGCAGGTTTGTTGGCGAATAACTGTAAAGCGCGGGGTTAAAATTTCCCCTCAAAACATAGCCTATGACGTTCCCTGAGCCAAATGGGGTGTCTGTGTGCAAAATTTCTCAATTGTACATGAGACGGTGCGAATTCCTCTAGCGAGCATACAGACATAAATACATGCATACATACATACACATACACACACTGAGCTTTATATATCAGATCAGCACAAACATCACCCATCTTAGAGGACCACGTTGCACGGTGCATATTGAAGGACAGGGCGCGGGTAACATTGGCGCGTTGCTTACGGCGTTATACGCTCGGCCTGCTCTCATTGCATAGGAAGACGGTGACTCCGGCCTCGCCTACTGCCTCACAACAAAGACGAAAGGAAACATTCCGGTCTGAATAGATGGTGCCATTCATGAGATGCAAATGCTCAGTCTTGCAGAGAGAATGCCATCTGCCACACCTGCCACCCCATGCCAAGGAGACATTATGTGAACCGTGGCTCCTTGGAAAAGCCCCTCAATGTAATTACCTGCAAAGACCAATTATGATAATGCGTGCAATGAAGGGAAACACATACTGGGACCCCCACCGATTACCAATACGGGGACTTATGTCCTCCGTTCCACCCTGACCTTAATGACTACTATTAGGAAGTACAGCAGGTTGTACAAAGGAAGAGGCCCCACACCGATCTGTAATCGCCTAGACAGTAACATGTTTAAGTCGGAATACCTAAATTACAGGTGACCTCACTAAACTTAGTGACCTCACCTCAGGTGGGGTCATGAGTTTAATTAAGTCACCTGAGGTCAAATTAGCTGCGGTCACAGGTTGAGGGCGGTGGCAACCTCCAGCTGTGCCCGCAACTTACCTGAGTGACATCACCATTGATCACTGCTCAGTCTCTGCCTGAAGTTCACAGCGAGCAGTCATCTGCCATGATCGCAAGCTCTGACTTCAGAAGTAGCAGAGCTGGAATCATCATGGGACCCCGTGTAGATTACGTAGGACCTGCAAAGGTCTTTTTGGGGGTTAATAAAGTGGTGAAAGAGGGTGTATTTTGTATTCTATTTCAAATAACAGATCTTTTAGTGTTTGTGTTTATTTACTTTCACTTACAGATTATTAATGGGGAGAGGGACTCATAGATGCCTCCCGATTACTAATCTAGGGCTTAGTGGAAGCTGTGAGCTAACAATGACCCCTTATTATCCTAATTGCCACCACAACAGGATAATCGGGAAGAGCTGGGTAAAGTGCTGGTTGGCTGCAGGCTGCTATTTTTAGGCTGGGGGCGGCTCAATAAGTATGGACCTCCCCAGCCTGAGAATACCAGCCTCCAGCTGTCGGACTTTATCATGGAAGGGTATCAAAACTGTGGGGACTGCACGCTATTTTTTATATTATTGATTTATATAATTGGAAAAAAAAGCTGCATGCGGTCCCTCTTATTTTGATACACAGCAAAGGTAGGCGCAGGGTTGGGGGCTACAGCCTCTAGCTGTATGCTTTATCTGTACTGTTTTCATAATATGGGGGGACACCTACACCAATTTTTTATTTCTTTTCACTGTATAATAGACCCACAGGCAGGGTCTGTGATAGGAAGCGTCTGACTGCAACCAATCACAGACGCTGGTGGGCGTGGAAAGCAGTGAATATGCGATGAAGGTAATAAGCAGCCCGGAAATGAATGATCGGCCGTGGGAGCAGTTACAGCTGCGCTGGAGAGGCGAGTATAGCACCACTTGCTGTATTATTTCTTGTATTACCCAAGTGCCAGATCTGGAATCCGGAATCAGAGTACCTTTGGACTCGCGCAGGTCCGGACTTTTACAGCCCGAGTCCGCCCATCTCTACTAGTAAGTGATTTACTGTTCATCATATGACAAACAATGGGAATTCCACATAATTCCCTCCCGTGATGTAATATGTCAGGTCCCCAGATAGTGGTGTCATCCTATAAATTGCCAGCGCAGAAGAACAATCCATCTGTACTAAAGGTTATTAGTGGGGGGAGGGGGGGTGATGACATCACTAGGCAGCGTTTATACATGTGGGATTACAGTCTTTAGATTAACGCCACCTACATAATAAACGGGATTACAGCACATGGAGCTCCGCACTCATTTTATTGCATTTTTAGCTAAAATTAGCGGTTAGGATTATGCTGTAAAAGATGTAACACGGAGACAGATTATACTTTGCACTGGGCGTATGATGGGTGTAGTAGTCTTACTGGCAGCAGAAGAGTCGCGGAAATATTATAGGGTCTAAATGTGTCTGGGAGCAAAAACGGAATATAAATTTTGCAAAAAAAAAAATCCATAATCTGCGCTTGGTATTGCAGCTCAGTCCCATTGAAGTGAATGGGGACAATGGCACTAACACAAATAATCTATACAAGTACCTAGCCAAGAAAAAGCTGCAAAATGTTAGCATGCGTGAGAATATAATAGATCCACAATCTGGAAATCGCTGCCTGTTGTCAAGTGTAATCCGTCTCTAGAAGCGGAGATTGGTTACAGTAGTTGGGGTCAGGTCTTTGTCTTTCTACTCCTATTCCCCAATCTGTCAGACCCCACACAGGGTTAACGTTAGGGTAGGTAAGCCGTTTGAAAAGGTCTGACTTAATGTATACTGGGAATCGAAAAAGGGAATTCCAGCACCTATTGTGCTGGCAGAATGACGATAATACCGCACCCACTCAAAAAGAGTAGAATGTTATTTATAAATGACAAAATATGATGACACGTCAATGAGAGTCTTAGGGCTGCAAAATAAAAGGTCTTCAAAGAAGAAATGTTGAGGTTGGAAGCATGGCGGATGTATACAACCCAAATACATTGATCAATAATGTGCGTAGTGGTGGCCAAAAGAGAAAAAGGGGAGACCGGTAAAGAATCCAAGCATCCATACAAGGGGGCAACGGAGGATCGGGGATGGGGGGGAGGGGGAATACACTCTGACCCTTAAAATAAAGAGAGGTGAACAACCCCTTTAAGAGAGTTGTCCCCCATAAGCAACACTTATCACCCATCCACAGGTTTACAGGATCAAAGTATAAACAGTGGGGGTCCGGCTGCAGAACCCCCATTAATTCTGAGAATGGAGGGCCCCTGTGTGAATGAGGGGTCTCAAAGAACAGTGGTCTCAAAAAAAAACAGGGGTCTCAAAGAACAGGGGTCTCAAAGAACAGGGGTCTCAAAGAACAGGGGTCTCAAAGAACAGGGGTCTCAAAGAACAGGGGTCTCAAAGAACAGGGGTCTCAAAGAACAGGGGTCTCAAAGAACAGGGGTCTCAGTCTAAATGGAGCGGTAGTGAGCATGTGCGACCACCACGCCTATAGGCAATGAATGAAGCAGTGGTCGCACATGCTCACTACCGCTCCATTTAGACTTTGAGACCCTTGTTCTTGAGAACGGTGGGGGTCCCAGAGTTTGGATAGCTTCCAATCTTACCTCGATCACTTATCCAGTGGATAGGAGACTATATGTTGCTTATCGGGCGACCCCCTTTAAATTTTGCTAAAAGCTATACTGCTACGTTGGATGATGTATTTTGCTACATTCATTTGTAGCTCCCTGTATACAATATGTCCATGTAATCAATTCATGATCCACACAGAGGGGCGCGTCACCCCCTAATCTGACCCATAATCCAGGCCTCCATTGCTTTAGGATCACAAGCGTGTAAATGAGCGTGTGCGCGGTCTATTTCCCCTCGCTCGCTCCCTGCGGCCTCGCTCTCTTGGGCTGTGATCACAGAAGGAGCACCCTTCATTTGCACATAGACCGCAGCGTACGCCGGAGGATCCATGCAAACAATGCAAGCACAAAGACACGCAGCGGCATTAACCCCTTCTTACCAATGCGGATTCTAAATGGTGCATGTGATATTAGGGTTAATGCAAAGATGCTTTCTCCACAACTTGCAAATGTAAAACCACATCGTGCGTATATAAAAGCCTGCATCGCAGCTTCAGAAAAGCCACCATTATGGCATTTACTGCACTTTCTGCCGTCTGAGCCTTCCTGCATGAATAATACATGGAAAGCACTCAAGCTGGTTATGCCGAGTCCCTGCCCAGACTCCACGGAGCAGAGGCTCACACACCTACTATGTGTGCGCTCCCATTGTCCAGCACCGGCAACACCTGACATACTGTAGGGCTATTACTCAATGAAGGACTGTAAATGGAGGTGAAATCATCCTAAATAGTGCCGCCCCATCTCACTGTAAATGGTGCCGCCCCATCACACTGTAAATGGTGCCGCCCCATCACACTGTAAATGGTGCCGCCCCATCACACTGTAAATGGTGCCGCCCCATCACACTGTAAATGGTGCCGCCCCATCACACTGTAAATGGTGCCGCCCCATCACACTGTAAATGGTGCCGCCCCATCTCACTGTAAATGGTGCCGCCCCATCACACTGTAAATGGTGCCGCCCCATCACACTGTAAATGGTGCCGCCCCATCACACTGTAAATGGTGCCGCCCCATCTCACTGTAAATGGTGCCGCCCCATCTCACTGTAAATGGTGCCGCCCCATCTCACTGTAAATGGTGCCGCCCCATCTCACTGTAAATGGTGCCGCCCCATCTCACTGTAAATGGTGCCGCCCCATCTCACTGTAAATGGTGCCGCCACATCTCACTGTAAATAGTGCCGCCACATCTCACTGTAAATAGTGCCGCCACATCTCACTGTAAATAGTGCCACCACATCTCACTGTAAATAGTGCCGCCACATCTCACTGTAAATAGTGCCGCCACATCTCACTGTAAATAGTGACGCCACATCTCACTGTAAATAGTGACGCCACATCTCACTGTAAATAGTGACGCCACATCTCACTGTAAATAGTGACGCCACATCTCACTGTAAATAGTGACGCCACATCACAGTGTAAAAAGTCCTGTCAAAAGTCCCGTCACATCACATTGGAAATAGTGCCGCCACGTCTCCGTGTAAATAGTGCCGCCACGTCTCCGTGTAAATAGTGCTGCCACAACACACAACACATAGGTCTGGAGATTCTTGGCCAGTCCAGCACCTTTACCCTCAGTTTCTTCAGCAAGGCAGTGGTCGTCTTGGAGGTGTTTGGGGGTCGATATGTTGGAATATGAAGGGAGGGGATCATGCTCTGCTTCATTATGTCACAGTACATGTTAGCATTCATGGTTCCCTCAATGATCTGTAGCTTTCCACAGCCGGCAGCAGTCATACAGCCCCAAACCATGACACACCCACCACCATTCCTGACTGTAGGCAGGACACTCTTGTCTTTGTCCTTCTCACCTGGTCGCAGCCACACACACTTGACACCATCTGAACAAATAAGTTTATCTTGGTCTCATCAGACCACAGGACATAGTTCCATAAATCTATGCTTTCAATCTGTTTATCTTCAGCAAAGTGTTTGTGGGCTTTCTTGAGCATCTTGTTAAGAAGAGGCTACCTTCTAGGATGACAGCCATGCAAACCAATTTGATGCGGTGTGCAGCATATGGTCTGAGCACTGACAGGCGGACCCTCACCCCTGTAACCTCTGCAGCAATGCTGGCAGCACTCATATGTCTATGTTGAAAAGATAACCTCTTGCTAGGATGCTGAGCAAGTGCACTCAACTTCTGTGGTCAGCCATGGCGAGGACTGTTCTGAGTGGATCCTGTCTAGTTATACCGCTGTATGGTCTTGGCCACCGTGCTGCAGCTCAATGTCAGGGTGGTGACAATCTTCTTATAGCCTCGGCCATCTTATGTAGAGCAACGATTCTTTTCTTCAGATCCTCAGACAATTCTTTCCCATGAGGAGTCATGCTGAACTTCCAGTGACCAGTATGAGAGAGTGTGAGGGATAACACCAAATGTAACACTGCTGCTCCCCATTCACACCTGAGACCTTGTAATACTAATGAGTCACATGACACCGAGGAGGGGAAATAGCTAATTGGGCACAATTTGGCCATTTTCACTTAGGTGTGTATTCACCAGCAGTTTAGACATTAATGTCTGTGTGTTGAGTTATTTGAATGGCACCAGATTTCCCCTGTTATGCAAGCTGCACACTGACACTGTACATTGTATCACAGGGTCAGATCTGCAGTGTTGTCCCATGAAAAGGTGTAATAAAATATTTAGAAAAATGAGAGGGGTGTACTCACTTTTGTGATATGGAGATAGATAGCTGGGTGGGTGGATGGATGGATAGATAGATAGATAGCTGGGTGGGTGGATAGATGGATAGATAGCTGGGTGGGTGGATAGATGGATAGATAGCTGGGTGGGTGGATAGATAGC
>NC_134363.1:151299780-151324780 GCF_048569485.1 Anomaloglossus baeobatrachus | reverse complement strand
ACAAGCCCCCCTCCCCCAAGCCAATGATGAGATGTTTGGAAAGGAAACTCATCGGCAGACAACACCATAAGGTATAGCAGAAAAGGCTCCCACCAATGTCACAGCAGAGAAGTGGCCACAACCAACCATCCATCCATGTGGGAATCCCGCCACCGACAGCAGCAGGCGATGGGCCCCTTTCTCCAGACAGATGCAGATCCCACCAATTAGATCTACATCCAGTATCCCTCTAGGCCCATGTGCCACCAACATACAGAATGGGAATCTGGTGACCAACAGCGGGAGGATCCTACAAGAAGATCTCCAGATCTCAGCTGCCTGTGCATGTGATGTGGCGGGAATAGGATGGTGGGGAGGCCGCAGTCACCAATATTGGGGGGGGTTTAGGAGTCAAGGTCCAGTGTTGAATGCACAGATAGGCGACATATGAGAGATGATGGATCACATAGTATAGACCCTGCGCGCTATATATATATGTATATATGTGTGTGTGTGTGTGTGTGTGTGTGTGTGTGTGTGTGTGTGTGTGTGTGTGTGTGTATATATATTATATATATATATATATATATATAAAATATATATTATATACACATACTATAATATATATATATATATATATATATTATATATATACACACATACATATATATATATACATACACACACACACACCGCATATACCTATGACAGCAGTAGATATACCATATCTGCACCTGATCTTGGTGTGTATAATACACGGGTCATTATATAACACATGCAGTAGCTTTGCACTAATATATATATATATATACACACACACACACACACACACACACATACATATACACACACACACAGCTCGGTATACAGCCGCCCTGTATAATGCCGCACACCCGCCCGCAGTCTACACGATCCTCACACGTGAACCTGAGGATGATCCACTGGATCCATTCACTGCTCACCGGAATCGGGGAGAATCCTTGATACATTCTTCGAAATCCACGGTCATGATTGCGGCTCCGGTGCTCAGTGCATTGCAGGATGCGGAGCTGCAGGATGGAGCGGAGGATGCGGGATCAGGGGCGGCGGATGGAGCGGAGGATGCGGATCAGAGGCGCACACCGCGATGCTGCATAGGAAGATCCCAACAATAGAGCCTCAATCCAGCGACCACGGACGGCTGCACCGGAGATCACACTGCTCAGCGCCGGAGACCGAGCTCCCTCCCCGGGATCCGAGCGTGACTCCTACTGCCGGCTACAGCCCAGCCTGTCAGTGCCAGGGAGCGTCTACAAACTCACACACCGCCTGTCACCGCCAGGGAGCGTCTACAAACTCACACACCGCCTGTCACCGCCAGGGAGCGTCTACAAACTCACACACCGCCTGTCACCGCCAGGGAGCGTCTACAAACTCACACACCGCCTGTCAGTGCCAGGGAGCGTCTACAAACTCACACACCGCCTGTCACCGCCAGGGAGCGTCTACAAACTCACACACCGCCTGTCACCGCCAGGGAGCGTCTACAAACTCACACACCGCCTGTCACCGCCAGGGAGCGTCTACAAACTCACACACCGCCTGTCACCGCCAGGGAGCGTCTACAAACTCACACACCGCCTGTCACCGCCAGGGAGCGTCTACAAACTCACACACCGCCTGTCACCGCCAGGGAGCGTCTACAAACTCACACACCGCCTGTCACCGCCAGGGAGCGTCTACAAACTCACACACCGCCTGTCACCGCCAGGGAGCGTCTACAAACTCACACACCGCCTGTCACCGCCAGGGAGCGTCTACAAACTCACACACCGCCTGTCACCGCCAGGGAGCGTCTACAAAGTAATATTCAGCTTCTTACAGCCAGGGACAGTATATAATTTCACACACCCTGTAAAGAGCCAAGGAACTGTGCAGCCCCCACACCAGCAGTGAGTCGGTGCTGCGCGGATCCGCGGTATGGCTCGAGGGACTCTACCGGACTCGGGGGTCACGTGGACACTTCGAATAAAAAAAGGACGTTTTTGTAAAAAAAAGACTGCCTGTGACGCCACCCACGGTGTGTGGTGAGCTGTGGTGGGAGGACAATGGGCTGGCAGCTGGATGTTAACCCCTCCGTGGGCAGGGATGGATGCCCCGGGGCCCAATGTCTCTGTGCAGGGGATGATAATGACTCGCCCACCCCAGGGCCTTAGGTGACTCGGTGTCGGGCCGGACTAGTCCGGGGTAGTCAGCGGTGGCGGGGCCTGACTCCGTGACCCTGGTGGAGTCAATTAAAATGGCTGTATGGGGGTAGATGATGATAAAGTTTATATAAGACTCGTGACGCCACCTGTGGTAATTTGCAGCTATGGAGCCGCGGCTGCTGGAAGGGACCTCCAGGGCTAATGTTATGGCAGCTGAGGTGTTTCTTGCTCTCCACAGGTAGAGCGGGTACCGCGGGGCAACCTTTGGTGCTTGGTAAAGTCTATGGTGTTTGGGGACGAGGTGCAGGATAAACCAGACGACACAGGGCTTGCAGTTAAGATGTTTTACTCACTGTTCAGTCTCAGTGCTGCAGTTGACCAGTTACCCACGGAATGCCAGGATCCGCTGTCAGGGACCTCCGCCGATCCCGAATAGGTCAAGGGTCAGTCCCGGTTCACCTCTCTATGTGTCCTTTCTCTGGCTGTCTCCCAGCGCTCAACTGTTTTTGGATTGTCTTGCGCCTCCACCACAGGGCCTGTACAAAGGTGGTTGACCTCAGTCGTATCTTGCTCACCTTCACCGGTGATCTGTGGCAGGTTGTGGCCCTGGGCACCTGCAACGATCTCCCAGACCTTCGGTTTTACTTTAAGGAAATGTCTTTCTTCCCTCAGTCTAGGCACCGTCCCTGATTTTGCAGCAGGATCCCTCCACCCGATCTTTCTAGTGGAACAGGTCATGGGACAATTGCCCTTCCATGACCCTGGAATCTCTTCTGTCAGTGTCACCTGGGCCTAGCAAGACCCCAGGATCTCCACCAGGAACCTCATTCACTCCTTCCCTTCTGGAACTGACTGACTTGTTCCTGTACTCACTCTTTCTGACTCCTCCCACACACCCACTGGCTAGGCCCCACCCACACCATTGGGACCAATGAATGGGACTTACGGCCCCATGACTAGATCTATGGGGGTTACTGCTACTATCCCTGACCCGGTGTATGCCTACCAATTGGTGTGTGCAGGTTTTATCTGTGAACCGGTAGTTGACCCCATTCTTACCCGGGATGGGATACCACACCTCTGGCTGAGGTGCAATATCTCTGTGGCGACGGAAGCCTCAGGGGCGCCACAATAACGGCAGGGGCCGGCGCACCCGGTCACACCGGGAATGTTACTCACAGTTGAATAAATCACACAAGTCCTTTGGTAAACCAAGGTGATGGTGGCCGGCTGCCGCAGACGGGTGTATCTGGTCCCACACCCGGGCCAGTGGTCAATGCCCCTTTCCTCTGCACTTTGTGTTTTCTGTGTTAGACTTCCCGGTGTGTAACGCAGGAGTCCGCTCCCGGTCCTCTGGTTGGTCCTCGGGTGCTCATTACTGGTTAACTAGTGATGAGCGGGCACTACCATGCTTGGGTGCTCAGTACTGGTAACTAGTGATGAGTGAGCACTACCATGCTCAGGTGCTCGATCTCGAAACGAGCAGTCAGATACTTGAATCAACTTCCATTATACTCGATACTCGAGTCACGCCCATTCAAGCATCCAACTGCTCGTTACAAGTACCAAGAACCCGAGCTGATCGGCCCGTTTTACCTGCCTGAGATCGGCCCGTGTTACCTGCCTGAGATCGGCCCGTGTTACCTGCCTGAGATCGGTCCGTGTTACCTGCCTGAGATCGGCCCGTGTTACCTGCCTGAGATCGGCCCTTGTTACCTGCCTGAGATCGGCCCTTGTTACCTGCCTGAGATCGGCCCTTGTTACCTGCCTGAGATCGGCCCTTGTTACCTGCCTGAGATCGGCCCTTGTTACCTGCCTGAGATCGGCCCTTGTTACCTGCCTGAGATCGGCCCTTGTTACCTGCCTGAGATCGGCCCTTGTTACCTGCCTGAGATCGGCCCTTGTTACCTGCCTGAGATCGGCCCTTGTTACCTGCCTGAGATCGGCCCTTGTTACCTGCCTGAGATCGAGCCCGTGTTACCTGCCTGAGATCGGCCCTTGTTACCTGCCTGAGATCGGCCCGTGTACCTGCCTGAGATCGGCCCTTGTTACCTGCCTGAGATCGGCCCTTGTTACCTGCCTGAGATCGGCCCTTGTTACCTGCCTGAGATCGGCCCGTGTTACCTGCCTGAGATCGGCCCTTGTTACCTGCCTGAGATCGGCCCGTGTTACCTGCCTGAGATCGGCCCGTGTTACCCGCTTGAGATCGGCCCTTGTTACCTGCCTGAGATCGGCCCGTGTTACCTGCCTGAGATCGGCCCTTGTTACCTGCCTGAGATCGGCCCTTGTTACCTGCCTGAGATCGGCCCGTGTTACCTGCCTGAGATCGGCCCGTGTTACCTGCCTGAGATCGGCCCGTGTTACCTGCCTGAGATCGGCCCTTGTTACCTGCCTGAGATCGGCCCTTGTTACCTGCCTGAGATCGGCCCTTGTTACCTTGCCTGAGAACGGCCCTTGTTACCTGCCTGAGATCGGCCCTTGTTACCTGCCTGAGATCGGCCCGTGTTACCCTGCCTGAGATCGGCCCTTGTTACCTGCCTGAGATCGGCCCTTGTTACCTGCCTGAGATCGGCCCGTGTTACCTGCCTGAGATCGGCCCGTGTTACCTGCCTGAGATCGGCCCGTGTTACCTGCCTGAGATCGGCCCGTGTTACCTGCCTGAGATCGGCCCTTGTTACCTGCCTGAGATCGGCCCTTGTTACCTGCCTGAGATCGGCCCTTGTTACCTGCCTGAGATCGGCCCTTGTTACCTGCCTGAGATCGGCCCCTTGTTAACCTGCCTGAGATCGGCCCGTGTTACCTGGCCTGAGATCGGCCCGTGTTACCTGCCTGAGATCGGCCCTTGTTACCTGCCTGAGATCGGCCCGTGTTACCTGCCTGAGATCGGCCCGTGTTACCTGCCTGAGATCGGCCCGTGTTACCTGCCTGAGATCGGCCCGTGTTACCTGCCTGAGATCGGCCCTTGTTACCTGCCTGAGATCGGCCCTTGTTTCCTGCCTGAGATGGGCCCTTGTTACCTGCCTGAGAACGGCCCTTGTTACCTGCCTGAGATCGGCCCGTGTTACCTGCCTGAGATCGGCCCTTGTTACCTGCCTGAGATCGGCCCGTGTTACCTGCCTGAGATCGGCCCTTGTTACCTGCCTGAGATCGGCCTTGTTACCTGCCTGAGATCGGCCCTTGTTACCTGCCTGAGATCGGCCCGTGTTACCTGCCTGAGATCGGCCCGTGTTACCTGCCTGAGATCGGCCCGTGTTACCTGCCTGAGATCGGCCCGTGTTACCTGCCTGAGATCGGCCCTTGTTACCTGCCTGAGATCGGCCCGTGTTACCTGCCTGAGATCGGGCCCGTGTTACCTGCCTGAGATCGGCCCGTGTTACCTGCCTGAGATCGGCCCGTGTTACCTGCCTGAGATCGGCCCTTGTTACCTGCCTGAGATCGGCCCTTGTTACCTGCCTGAGATCGGCCCTTGTTACCTGCCTGAGATCGGCCCTTGTTACCATGCCTGAGATCGGCCCTTGTTACCTGCCTGAGATCGGCCCTTGTTACCTGCCTGAGATCGGCCCTTGTTACCTGCCTGAGATCGGCCCTTGTTACCTGCCTGAGATCGGCCCGTGTTACCTGCCTGAGATCGGCCCGCTGTTACCTGCCTGAGATCGGCCCGTGTTACTTGCCTGAGATCGGCCCTTGTTACCTGCCTGAGATCGGCCCTTGTTACCTGCCTGAGATGGGCCCGTGTTACCTGCCTGAGATGGGCCCGTGTTACCTGCCTGAGATGGGCCCTTGTTACCTGCCTGAGATCGGCCCTTGTTACCTGCCTGAGATCGGCCCGTGTTACCTGCCTGAGATCGGCCCTTGTTTACCTGCCTGAGATCGGCCCCGTGTTACCTGCCTGAGATCGGCCCGTGTTACCTGCCTGAGATCGGCCCGTGTTACCTGCCTGAGATCGGCCCGTGTTACCTGCCTGAGATCGGCCCGTGTTACCTGCCTGAGATCGGCCCTTGTTACCTGCCTGAGATCGGCCCTTGTTACCTGCCTGAGATCGCCCTTGTTACCTGCCTGAGATCGGCCCTTGTTACCTGCCTGAGATCGGCCCTTGTTACCTGCCTGAGATCGGCCCTTGTTACCTGCCTGAGATCGGCCCTTGTTACCTGCCTGAGATCGGCCCTTGTTACCTTGCCTGAGATCGGCCCTTGTTACCTGCCTGAGATCGGCCCGTGTTACCTGCCTGAGATCGGCCCTTGTTACCTGCCTGAGATCGGCCCTTGTTACCTGCCTGAGATCGGCCCTTGTTACCTGCCTGAGATCGGCCCTTGTTACCCTGCCTGAGATCGGCCCGTGTACCTGCCTGAGATCGGCCCCTTAGATGACGTAGCCATATTTATTACCGTGACTCATGTTGGATGATAAATTTGACGCTTCTTTAGACACTTTTCTCACATTTTGCACCAATCTGGTGACCTATTTTCCTCCTTTTTGCACAATTTGATGTATGCTGCTGCAATTTTAATCAAAGTTTACTTTCATCAAAGCTGAAAAAAAAGCATCTAAAACACATAATAAAAGGACGTAAAACTCGATGCAACAATCTGCACCAAATCCGTCCCATTTTCTGCCAACACAGAATCCCCCTCCCTATAGTAAATCTGCCCTTTTACGCATCATTGCTAGACACCATCAGCTATTTTACCAAATGTCAGTCCCCCCGCGTCTCACAGCTCAGCGCTGTCAGTAAATTGTGCGAAGCCTGACTTTGGCAGAAAGCGTTCCTAAAAGAATGTGTCAGCACAAATAAAACATATGGGAATAAACAGAATATTATGATGTAGTCCAACACTAGACGCTGATACGTGGCAGAAGGTGTTAAAGCCACAGTCTGAGGTGGACTCCATGTGGCCAAACATGCAACTGACTAGTCCAACATTACCCTGTCTAGCCCCATGCCATGAAAAAAAAAATGTAAGGTACTAACTAATTCCCCCAACATCTTTTTCAGAGGGGTCTGCTCCATAACCCACCTAAAAAAAAAACCCAAACACCCAGAAAATGCTTAAAAGAATAAACGAGATATTCATACATGTTCAGGCTTTTGAAGATAAAGTGACCTGACCTTTCTTCAAGAGGTTTCTGCTCTGAAGACGCTGTGTATTTTACAATACAAACAATTAGATTGGATCAAAAAAATGCTGATGGCCATAAACAACAAAAAAAGCACTGAAGAAACAACCACAAAAATATAGAACAAATGGGGAAAAAAGACACCAGTGTTTCCTGGACCATCTTCCTCTTAGAAAACTCGGTGGATGTTCCTGCCTGAAAACCAAGTGTGCACATAACTCAATACTTCCAGAAACTTCTATAAGGGAAAACTGTAGTTTTTCCCTGTAGTAGTTGAGGGTCTAAAATATTTGGGGTCATGTATAGCAAATATGATGCGAAATCTGGATGATAAAGGAACAAGACAGAAGAAGAATCAATGCCTTCGAAATGTGGTGCTGGAGAAGGATGTTATCGATACCATGGATGAAAAGAAGAATAAACAAATCAATTTTGGAACAAATCAAGCCAGACATGTCACTGGAAGCAATGATCACCAAGCTACGACTTGTCTACTTTGGACAAACCATACAAATAGAGAGCAATCACTGGAAAATGACATCATGGTCAGAAGAATAGAAGGAACAAGACAAAAATGAAGACCTGTTGGCTTGATACTATCAAGATAAAGGTGGAGAAGACTCTGTTGGAGAAGACTGAGAAGACTGTGGTGGAGAAAACTCTGGTGGGGAAGACCTTGGTGGAGAAAAGACTCTGGTGGAGAAAAGACTCTGGTGGAGAAGACCTTGGTGGAGAAAAAACTCTGATGGAGAAAAAACTCTGATGGAGAAGACCCTGGTGGAGAAGACCCTGGTGGAGAAAAGACTCTGGTGGAGAAAAGACTCTGGTGGAGAAAAGACTCTGGTGGAGAATACCTTGGTGGAGAAAAGACTCTGATGGAGAAAAAACTCTGATGGGAAAGACCTTGGTGGAGAAAAGACTCTGATGGAGAAAAGACTCTGATGAAGAAAAGACTCTGATGGAGAAAAGACTCTGATGGAGAAAAGACTCTGATGGAGAAAAGACTCTGATGGGAAAGACCTTGGTGGAGAAAAGACTCTGATGGAGAAAAAACTCTGGTGGAAAGACTCTGGTGGAGAAGACCCTGGTGGAGAAAAGACTTTGGTGGAGAAAAGACTCTGGTGGAGAAAAGACTCTGGTGGACAAGATCTTGGTGGAGAAAAGACTCTGATGGAGAAAAGACTCTGATGGAGAAAAAACTCTGATGGAGAAAAAACTCTGATGGAGAAAAAACTCTGGTGGACAAGACCTTGGTGGAGAAAAGACTGATGGAGAAAAGACTCTGGTGGAGAAAAGACTCTGATGGAGAAAAAACTCTGATGGAAAAGACTCTGGTGGAGAAAACCCTGGTGGAGAAAACCCTGGTGGACCTACAGTATCTAGGCTGCACAAGATCGATCTTCTTACAGAGTGTTCATCCATCAAGTCACCATGGCTCGAGATCGAGCTGTAGGCACGTAAATATATAGAAGTGTGAGACCTAAGGGAACAATTGCATGGTCTGACTCGCAAGAAGTGTATGAAATGTGGAGACATTAAACTGAACATGTCAGCTGTTTCATGATGCTAGAACCACAGGAAAAATGAATCCGAGTCCGGCTCGGTTATTGCAGCCGTGTACGCACCTCTGTGACCAGTCATCCGAGTCACATCATCGCCGGCCATCTTTTCTACGTTGGTGTTCTCTAAAATCCTGCACCGTTTCAGAGTGAAAAATAATGGAACCGGTTCCTGATTCCTGCTGCCCGTCCTAGTCTGAACTTGGCCTTACACCAGTGCTTTTCCATCATGATCATTGCCCCTGTCTTTCTAGGCAGGAAATATGAGATGTGATCATTCTCTGATTCCAGTCTTCCACCTGCTATTATATGGAGATTCCCGGGGAGATAGCGTCTTCTCTCGCAGCAGTATTCGGCGTCTGACATTCAGGAGTGGTGACGGCTGCACAAGGACCAGTCTCCGCATTTCAGTTTAATTGCAGCGCACTTCCGAAATATAAAAGACAAAAGTTGAAGAACGGATTAAACCACTAACAAGAAAAAATTCCGCAAAGTCGCAGAACTGAAGTTGTGTAGTGTCAAGGTACGTGTGAGCTTTAATAATGACCACAAGAGGGCAGTGGAGCAGGTCACGGTCTGTGCTGAACATCAGGTCTTTCTCTGCAGTATTGTACTTTCTGTAGGGAGGTCAAACTCAAGATCCCCAAGCTAAATCCGCCTCGGAACATCATTATATGTGGCCCGCGAGGTCGAGACATTGAAGGATCGGATCCGCAATTTTCCTGTGTCCTTCGGTGTCCACTGCCAGTGGGTTTCTTTTAAAGAGCTGAGTGGAAGTGTGCAACGAAACTCAAAATCCAAGATGTCACCCACCCCCTGGGCTGGCGTCACCTCTCCACTACATACTGGCTGCATTCTACATTGACATAGCCAGCGCTTAGCAGAGGGGCAGAGCCAGCAAAAGGGAGACTGAGCAGAGGCAGCCAGTGCTTCATAGAGGGGGCAGCGCCAACACAAGACGCGAGTGCCATCTTTGAAATCGAGGGGACGCAGTCAGCAGACACTTAACAAAGGGGGTGTCATAAGCACGAGGAGTAGGTGCCTCTTTGAACTCTTAAATCAGTGCAGAGTTAGGCAGTATTTAGTTTAGGGTCAAGCCAAAAGCCAAGGATGCAGGTTCCATCTTTGATTTACAGCAGATGCAGCCAGTACTTAGCTTTGGGACAGTCTATCAGAAACTCTGAGGTCCAGACAGCGCCCTTAGCCCTACAACCCAGGGACAGCGCCCTTAGCCCTACAACCCAGGGACAGCGCCCTTAGCCCTACAACCCAGGGACAGCGCCCTTAGCCCTACAACCCAGGGACAATGCCCTTAGCCCTACAACCCAGGGACAGCGCCCTTAGCCCTATGACCCAGGGACAGCACCCTTAGCACTATGACCCAGGGACAATGCCCTTAGCCCTACAACCCAGGGACAGCGCCCTTAGCCCTACAACCCAGGGACAGCGCCCTTAGCCCTATGACCCAGGGACAGCACCCTTAGCACTATGACCCAGGGACAATGCCCTTAGCCCTACAACCCAGGGACAGCGCCCTTAGCCCTACAACCCAGGGACAGCGCCCTTAGCCCTACAACCCAGGGACAGCGCCCTCAGCCTTACAAGCCAGGGACAGCGCCCTCAGCCTTACAAGCCAGGGACAGCGTCCTTAGCCCTACAACCCAGGGACAGCGCCCTCAGCCTTACAAGCCAGGGACAGCGCCCTCAGCCTTACAAGCCAGGGACAGCGCCCTTAGCCCTACAACCCAGGGACAGTACTTTTAGCCCTACAACCCAGGGACAGCGCTCGTAGCCCTACAACTCAGGGACAGCACCCTTAGCCCTACAACCCAGGCACAGCGCCCTTAGCCCTACAACTCAGGGACAGCACCCTTAGCCCTACAACCCAGGCACAGTGCCCTTAGCCCTACAACTCAGGGACAGCACCCTTAGCCCTACAACCCAGGCACAGCGCCCTTAGCCCTACAACCCAGGCACAGCGCCCTTAGCCCTACAACCCAGGGACAGCACCCTTAGCCCTACAACCCAGGGACAGCGCTCGTAGCCCTACAACCCAGGCACAGCACCCTTAGCCCTACAACCCAGGCACAGCGCCCTTAGCCCTACAACCCAGGGACAGCGCCCTTAGCCCTACAACCCAGGGACAGCGCCCTTAGCCCTACAACTCAGGGACAGCGCCCTTAGCCCTACAACCCAGGCACAGCGCCCTTAGCCCTACAATCCAGGGATGACACTCGTATAGCCCCTGACCAGTTTGTGCATTGCAGTCCATGCTTGTACCATGTTGAATGGAGATCTGCATGAGTCCTTCCAATCACAAGCGGCCCTTTGAAGGCAACCATAATGTTGATGGGCCCTCGGTGAAAATTTGAGTTTGACACCCTTTGCTATAGTCTTGTGCTTCACATATTGGAATGTATGTAGTATATACAATATAAGGAGGGGTTGTTCATCTCTGTCGGCATCTTTTTTTTACTTAAATGGGTTATCCAGGACTTTATTTTTATTTGCCATGGGGCTAAAAACTAAGGCAGGCAGTTGCAAAGTGTTTCCCTGCTCTTCCCGGCACCAATACCTGCGAGCTCAGAGCGGTCACGGACTGCTCCTGTTGGCGATTCTTTGGCCTCCAGTGACATCACACCAACAGGGCAGCTTTTTCTCTTCCGCTTTGATCCATTGACAGGGTGTCTGTGCGGATGTGATGCTGATAGACAGCTGCCTTCTCCCTACCTAACAGCGGCTGTCAATCAGCATGATGTCTGCAGTTACCAGTGACGTCCTGTCAACGGAACGGAGCAGAAGAGAAAGAGCTGCTCTGTTAATGTGAGGTCAAATAAAACAGCAGAAATGCCAGAGGAGTCGGCAGAGATCATCCTCATGCTATCTGTTCTTAGCCACATGCCCAAAAAAAAATAATAAAAGTCCTGGAGAAAACCTTTAACTGCTAAAATAAAAATCATTTTGCAATTGGGTTTCATTCAACATTTTTCACCGTTTTGTCTTTACAGGCTCTTTGTTTCTTTACACATTTAACTTTTACATAAATTACCTGGGAGGAAAAATAACAAAATAAAAGGCTACAAACTCTTCACGCTCGCATGTTACCTCTGGGGCATCTGGCATCAGGGGATCTCAATGGTTAATTGATCGCAAGTCCTCTGTGAAGTCCACAGAGTATTGGAGTGGAATTACTTTAATTTGATGCTGAAGGGGTTAAAGACTTTTTTTTATTCTTGGCTGAGATTACTCAGCCTTAATCACAGCTCTATCACCTTACCATAACTCCATTACTCTATATTCACCCACTACATGCCAGTTATAGATCTTTTATACTGACCACTTGGAAGGAGCTTGTCCCTGGAGAAGCTGAGGTGTTCATTTCAGTTGCAGCTGTGAAGTTTCCTGCTGGAGAAACTTAGTAGAGCTATTTGTTTTGTCTTTCCTAATTTGTTTGTCTTCCCTTCCTCGTGTTGTTTTTTTTTGCAGTAGTGGGACTAGCGTCTTGCTGGCCTACACACTAGTCAGGGTACATTCAGGGCTAGCAAGGGCCTAGGCATGTGACAGTGCACTGGGGGAGGACCCGTCTATGGACTTTAGGGAGGATAGGGATCAGACTCAAGTGAGTGTTAGGAGGGTACCCATTATATCTTCCCCGGTTCTCCCTTTGTGTTGCGCTGCTCACCGGGTGTCCCCTCTCACCTGGCATGATACTCTCCTGTGAGAAGGAGCTCACTGACAGATTCTTAGTCAACTCATTCTACAGCCAGCAATAGACAAGTGCAACACAGAGGACATAGAAGGCAAGCAGTGCAACATTTTTAAGGAAACCCAATTCCAAAAAAAATATCAGTTTTAGCCCCAATTAAATGCATTTAAAAAAATATAATAAATATATATGTATAAAAAAAATTAAAATAAATATATATAATATATATATATATATATATATATATATATATATATATATATATATATATATATATATACAGTTAGGTCCATAAATATTTGGACAGTGACACAAGTTTTGTTATTTTAGCTGTTTACAAAAACATGTTAAGAAATACAATTATATATATAATATGGGCTGAAAGTGCACACTCCCAGCTGCAATATGAGAGTTTTCACATCCAAATCGGAGAAAGGGTTTAGCAATCATAGCTCTGTAATGCATAGCCTCCTCTTTTTCAAGGGACCAAAAGTAATTGGAGAAGGGACTCTAAGGGCTGCAATTAACTCTGAAGGCGTCTCCCTCGTTAACCTGTAATCAATGAAGTAGTTAAAAGGTCTGGGGTTGATTACAGGTGTGTGGTTTTGCATTTGGAAGTTGTTGCTGTGACCAGACAACATGCGGTCTAAGGAACTCTCAATTGAGGTGAAGCAGAACATCCTGAGGCTGAAAAAAAAGAAAAAATCCATCAGAGAGATAGCAGACATGCTTGGAGTAGCAAAATCAACAGTCGGGTACATTCTGAGAAAAAAGGAATTGACTGGTGAGCTTGGGAACTCAAAAAGGCCTGGGCGTCCACGGATGACAACAGTGGTGGATGATCGCCGCATACTTTCTTTGGTGAAGAAGAACCTGTTCACAACATCAACTGAAGTCCAGAACACTCTCAGTGAAGTAGGTGTATCTGTCTCTAAGTCAACAGTAAAGAGAAGACTCCATGAAAGTAAATACAAAGGGTTCACATCTAGATGCAAACCATTCATCAATTCCAAACATAGACAGGCCAGAGTTAAATTTGCTGAAAAACACCTCATGAGGCCAGCTCAGTTCTGGAAAAGTATTCTATGGACAGATGAGACAAAGATCAACCTGTACCAGAATGATGGGAAGAAAAAAGTTTGGAGAAGAAAGGGAAAGGCACATGATCCAAGGCACACCACATCCTCTGTAAAACATGGTGAAGGCAACGTGATGGCATGGGCATGCATGGCTTTCAATGGCACTGGGTCACTTGTGTTTATTGATGACATAACAGCAGACATGAGTAGCCGGATGAATTCTGAAGTGTACCGGGATATACTTTCAGCCCAGATTCAGCCAAATGCCGCAAAGTTGATCGGACGGCGCTTCATAGTACAGATGGACAATGACCGCAAGCATACAGCCAAAGCTACCCAGGAGTTCATGAGTGCAAAAAAGTGGAACATTCTGCAATGGCCAAGTCAATCACCAGATCTTAACCCAATTGAGCATGCATTTCACTTGCTCAAATCCAGACTTAAGACGGAAAGACCCACAAACAAGCAAGACCTGAAGGCTGTGGCTGTAAAGGCCTGGCAAAGCATTAAGAAGGAGGAAACCCAGCGTTTGGTGATGTCCATGGGTTCCAGACTTAAGGCAGTGATTGCCTCCAAAGGATTCAAAACAAAATATTGAAAATAAAATTTTTTTTTTGGGTTTGGTTTATTTGTCCAATTACTTTTGACCTCCTAAAATGTGGAGTGTAAAGAAATGTGTACAATTCCTACAATTTCTATCAGATATTTTTGTTCAAACCTTCAAATTAAACGTTACAATCTGCACTTGAATTCTGTTGTAGAGGTTTCATTTCAAATCCAATGTGGTGGCATGCAGAGCCCAACTCGCCAAACTTGTGTCACTGTCCAAAGATTTCTGGACCTAACTGTATATATATATATATATCTATATATATAATTGCCTTATTCTGTCTGTCTGTCTGTCTGTCATGCTTCAAAATTGTGTCCTTCCGGTGACATTGTGTCCTTACGGTGACACAAAGCTGATTGGCCGCTGGGCTCGCCATGGCCCCGCCCCCCCACACGGATTGGCCTCTCGCCCCGGCTCTCTGCAGGCCCCGCCCCCCTCACGCAATGCACGCTCGCTCTGGCCCAACTGACACGGAGCTCCGATTCCCAGGTGAGTACACACACACATCACACTCACTCTCACACACACCTCACACATCACAACATCCTGGGATATCGCTTGCTTCTACACCGGCTCCGTCAGGATCCCAGCAGCGCCAGACATAACCTTGCGATGCTGGGATCTTGACGGAGTCCGTGAAAGCTGGTAACCATTATACACATCGGGTAACTAAGGTCCCTTAGTTACCCGATGTGTATCATAGTTACCAGTGTACACCGGCTCCCACTCACTCTCACACACACCTCACACACACATCACATCGCATCTACACATCAAGGTCCTGCAGCGGCGGAAAATACAGACACATAACAGCACACACACACACATACACACATCAGATCACACTCACCCTCACACACACCTCACACACACATCACATCGCATCCACATACTCACAACATCCTGGGATATCGCTTGCTTCTCGGCGGCGATACTGTGCTGTGAGCTTCCAGGACCTGACGGAGGATCACATGGCCAGAAGCATGTGATATCTCCCGGATGTTGTGAGTATCAGCGCGTATGTGCGATTTCGTCAGGGTCTGTGTGTGTGAGTGTATGCGATCGGGTGTGTGTGAGTGTATGCGATCGGCTGTGTGTGAGTGTATGCGATCGGGTGTCTGTGAGTGTATGCGATCGGTTGTGTGTGTGAGTGTATGCGATCGGGTGTGTGTGAGTGTATGCGATCGGGTGTGTGTGAGTGTATGCGATCGGGTGTGTGTGAGTGTATGCGATCGGGTGTGGGTGAGTGTATGCGATCGGTTGTGTGTGTGAGTGTATGCGATCGGGTGTGGGTGAGTGTCGGCAGAGGAGCACGGCGTGCTGGAGGAGGCTGGGAGCAGAGAGGCTGATCTTGGGGAAGGCTGGGAGGGGGAGGCTGATGCTGGGGGAGACTGGGAGGGGAAGGCTAATGCTGAAGGAGGCTGGGAGGAGAGAGGCTGAACCTGGGGAAGGGGAGGCTGATGCTGAGGGAGGCTGGAAGGAGAGAGGCTGAGGCTGGGAGGAGAGAGGCTGATGCTGGGGAAGGCTGGAAGGAGAGAGGCTGAGGCTGGGAGGAGAGAGGCTGATGCTGGGGAAGGCTGATGCTGAGGGAGGCTGGGAGGGGAAAGCTGATGCTGGGGAAGGCTGGGAGGACGGAGGCTGGGAGGAGAGAGGCTGATCCTGGGGAAGGCTGGGAGAGGGAGGCTGATGCTGGGGGAGGCTGGAAGGAGAGAGGGTGATGCTGGGAGAGGCTGGAAGGAGAGAGGCTGATGCTGGGGGAGGCTGATGCTGGGGAAGGCTGGGAGGACGGAGGCTGGGAGGAGAGAGGCTGATCCTGGGGAAGGCTGGGAGAGGGAGGCTGATGCTGGAGGAGGCTGGAAGGAGAGAGGCTGATGCTGGGGGAGGCTAGAAGGAGAGAGGCTGATGCTGGGGGAGGCTAGAAGGAGAGAGGCTGATGCTGCGGGCAGAGAGGCTGATGCTGCGGGCAGAGAGGCTGATGCTGGTGCAGCATGGGGAATGGAGCACGATGGGGGGTGCGCAGCATGGGGGATGGAGCACGATGGGGAGTGCGCAGCATGGGGGATGGAGCACGTTTGGGAGTGCGCAGCATGGCGGATGGACCACGTTTGGGAGTGCGCAGCATGGAGGATGGAGCACGTTTGGCAGTGCGCAGCATGGCGGATGGACCACGTTTGGGAGTGAGCAGCATGGAGGATGGAGCACGTTTGGGAGTGCGCAGCATGGCGGATGGAGCACGTTTGGGAGTGCGCAGCATGGCGGATGGAGCACGTTTGGGAGTGCGCAGCATGGCGGATGGACCACGTTTGGGAGTGCGCAGCATGGCGGATGGACCACGTTTGGGAGTGCGCAGCATGGCGGATGGACCACGTTTGGGAGTGCGCAGCATGGCGGATGGACCACGTTTGGGAGTGCGCAGCATGACGGATGGAGCACGTTTGGGAGTGCGCAGCATGGCGGATGGAGCACGTTTGGGAATGCGCAGCATGCCGGATGGTGCACGATGGGGAGTGCGCAGTATGGCGGATGGAGCACGTTTAGGAGTGCGCAGTATGGCGGATGGAGCACGTTTGGGAGTGCGCAGCATGGCGGATGGAGCACGTTTGGGAGTGTGCAGCTTAACGGATGGACCACGTTTGGGAGTGCGCAGCATGGCGGATGGAGCACGTTTGGGAGTGCGCAGCATGGCAGAAGGAGCACGTTTGGGAGTGCGCAGCATGGCGGGTGGAGCACGTTTGGGAGTGCGCAGTATGGCGGATGGAGCATGATGGGGGGTGCGCAGCATGGCGGATGGAGCACGTTTGGGAGTGCGCAGCATGGCGGATGGAGCACGTTTGGGAGTGTGCAGCATGGCGGATAGAGCACGATGGGGAGTGCGCAGCATGGCGGATGGACCACGTTTGGCAGTGCGCAGCATGGCGGATGCAGCACGTTTGGGAATGCGCAGCATGGGGGATGCAGCACGATGGGGAGTGCGCTGCATGGGGGATAGAGCACGATGGGGGGTGCGCAGCATGGGGGATGGAGCACGTTTGGGAGTGCGCAGCATGGCAGATAGAGCACGATGGGGAGTGCGCAGCATGGCGGATGGAGCACGTTTGGGAGTGCGCAGCATGGGGGATGCAGCACGATGGGGAGTGCGCAGTATGGCGGATGGAGCACGTTTGGGAGTGCGCAGCATGGCGGATGGACCACGTTTGGGAGTGCGCAGCATGGCGGATGGAGCACGTTTGGGAGTGCGCAGCATGGGGGATGCAGCACGATGGGGAGTGCGCTGCATGGGGGATGGAGCACGATGGGGGGTGCGCAGCATGGGGGATGGAGCACGATGGAAGGTGCACACCTCCCCCCAACACACACACACACACGCGCACTGCACAACACACACACACTGGGAACCACAAACAACGCCCTACACAGACACCCACACACACAGACAACGCTGCACACACACAACACCCAACACACAAACACCGCAGCACACACAAATATACGCACATACCGCACAACACACACATTGCTCAAAACATACCTCCCCCCAAAACACACCACACACACACAAACCGCACAACACACACACACACAACGCTACAGACACACAGCGCTCCACAAACAACGCAACACACATACAACACCGCTCTCACCCCCCGCCACACCCAGAACATGTACAGCGCCCTACACAAACACTTGGTAACTACACACAACAACATCTATATATATATATATATATAACAAAAATCATACATTAACTACACAATACGTAAATTCTAGAATACCCGATGTGTAGAATCGGGCCACCTTCTAGTATATATATATTTCTTATTTTCCTTGAGTTCTTTAAGCATAGTTTCTTCTGTTTTCCCTGCTTTGGTCCTTGCATGAGAGTCCGAGTCACAAACATATTTCTCTGAATCTTTCCCATTGTATAAACATTTGAGCTGTTTAATAAGACCACATATAAAGCTTTACAGAATATCATAACATTGCAATTCTTTTAGTATTCGCCTCTTCTTCCCCATGATTCATTTTCTGTAGTGTTGTCAGTGATCCAGAGATGATTGTTAGATGGTGAGGAATCCAGATCTTCATGCAGAACTTCAGAAAATGGGTCCATGCGCACCAGCTCTCCTGCGCCGGCAAGGGCAGAATGGCCGCTCATTGCCCCACACAGCTAATGGTTGGGTCATATCTTTGTTGTAGACGAGGGACAGCAGATGATAATGACGCGCCCACGGGGTTGGAGGTTACCCGTCACCGGGTGGCGGTTCTTCTCCTGGGTCGCCGCGGAGACCTTGCCCGGTTCCGTGATCCCGTCCGGTGTCAATAAAAGGCTTTGGGATGGGGTTGATGAGCATAGTTGTTCGTGACGCCACCTGTGGTGTGCGGCCAGTATGAGTCACCGCTGCGGGTGCTTCTCGCTCCTGGGGCGGATGGTGACGCAGCTTGGGTGTTTCAGCTCTCCACAGGTAGAGCTAGGCCCCAAGGAGGACGATGGCGATGGTAGTAGTCGCCTATGGTGCAAGGGCGCGATGGTGAGAGCGCCGGAAATTATGGGACCACACATATGGTGCAGTTCAAGTTCTTTACTCACGGCAAGCACGCCGCCGTTGGAGTAGCGGCCTACACTGTGATGGGCTTAAGCCAATCTCGGATACTTCGGAGGTCGAGGCCGGTGTTTCCTTTTGTGCGTCTCCTTTCGATGGTTTCTCTCCACCCCAGCCTCTGGGCCGTGGAACGGGTCACGGGTGCTTGCTGCACTCTTCGCGAACCCTAGGATCCCCCTTCTTCCTAAGAACCCAGGTCGAGCCTCCAAAGCTCCAGACAACGGGCCCCGAACTGTTCGTTTCTCTGCCTACTCCTCCTGAATGCGACCTCTCTCGGACACTGTCCGGTGCAGACTGCCTATTGTGTGTAGGTTGGCTCCTAACTTCCCCTGTGGGTGTGTGGTGCCCTGGACAAGCCAGGACGTCACAGGTACTGCAACAACACACCCCACACCCCGGTTAGGCACATCAGCCGCACACACAAAATCCTTGTTGCCTCCCTCCAGGGGCTGATGTCCACACCAGGTGGGGCGGAGCCAAGCGGTTGGCTCCACCCACCGAGGAGTTCACAGTCCTGGAGGCGGGAAGAGAGTTCAGTTTGGAGTTCAGTGCAGTTTTGAGTGGAGGACGTAGTAGTGGAGGAGCTGACTGACCGTGTCCGGGAACGTGGCCCGGGCACAGAAACAGCAGGGTTGTCAGACGGTGGTGACCGTCTGCAGGCGAGGCCGATTGACGCACAACCGTAAGGACCGGGGACGGGCGGTGGCCCGCTGGTACCGGACCGGGGAGCGAAGAGAAGCCAGCACCATTCGGCAGGGCCTATGGACCCCGACCGGGCTTGGAGTCGCCGTTAAACCGGTCAAATCCGTCAGCGACGGGAACCTCCGGGGTTTCCCAGCAGCAAAGACCCGACAGAAGGCAACCACTCAACCGTGAAGGGAAATACAGCTACCACCACAGCTAGAGTTCCCAGGGCCAGCGCCTGCGGGCAAAAGGGGCTCCTCCGGCAAATATACCGCTGGGGAGCGGGTTACCGGTGGGAAGCCACTGGGGCCGAGAACACAACACTGGTGCAGGGAGAGACAGTTACCGCCAACCTACCGGGAGTGACCGCCGCAGCCGTCTGTGGGACTCGTCCATCCAGCCTTTGTTTTACCAGAGACTCCGTGTACGTTACTGGCTGAGTGAGTACCACTGTGCCGTCTGGCACTGCGCTGCCCCCGCGACCCTGCACCCGGCCAAGCCCCGCAATCCACCTTCCAGTCAACAACTCCGGGCCCCGGGACTACCAAAATCCCCCTACCCACGGAGGGGAGAGAAACATCCCAGCTGCTCCCTGTCATCGCTCCCGGGATCCCCGTACAGAGCAGTGGTAGTGTCCCAACCTCACCACAACCATGGGTGGCGTCACAAACCGACATCCCAAACCCCAACAGACCACCCCTTTCACTCACGGGCGACGAGCGCCGCTCGAGTCCCCCGATCCGGCCCACCGCTCGAGCCACCGAGCAGCAGCAGCCGGACCTGAGCCGCAAGCGCGGTCGAACAGCGCACCCCCCGCCCGCGACAGGTGCCCCGCCTCCCGGGTTCCTGAACTAGTGGGCAAGAGGTCCCATACCTCGTGAAGGCCACCCCAGCACCTACCCTAGCCCAGTCCCAGTGACAGAACCCCCGTGTTATGTGTTGATTGAGTGTGGTAGTGGTTGTTACCGGCGACGATCTCCTCCATATCCGCGATGAATACTGCACCTCGAGTGAAGTGCAGTACCCTGTGGCACCTGAAGCCGCAGGGGCGCCACAATAACGTCTGGACTACTGGACAGACCTTTCATTCAGGTGGGGGATTAAATAGTGAGGGCTGAAGAGTTGAAAGTGCTTTGACACGCCCCCAAAAGCACTTGCAGCTAATTTGCATAAAATCACTCATGGGCTACCTGGAAAATTCTATCAAAATAATTAGTTTCTTTTGGAATTATTAAACAATGTTACAGAGGTGGAATGTCTGCTGATGTCACTATATGAGGCAGCCGCAAAAAGGCTTCCCAAAACTGGGAGCGATCATGGTCTTATGTGAATCCCATCAGCCAACTTTACTGTTACAGGACGACATTGGCCCAAATAGGATAAGTGAACCAATGAAATCTATGGGAAACTCCCCTTAACGTATGATCATCTGTTCTGTAATACATTGATGGATCCATTCTTCGAGTGCTGCACATGCCCAGAACACATTCTATTAAACATGGATTTGTTGCAACACAAATAGGGCATCCGTTTTTTTCTCCATTTGTAACAAATCTATTTATTTTATTTGTTTTAATTCTGGCTCCATTACCCATGAATGACCAGATGTGTGAACAGGGCCCTAGAATATTTCCTTCCCCGTACACTAGCCTCATAGGGAATATTTGTATTTTCAAATATGGTGAGTGATCGCCCTTAAGTTTTCTACTATCTGCTTCGATCTTGAAGTTAAAGAACATCTGCAGGCTTTTGCTTTGTGATCTAAGAGCTGCATGATGTAGGGGCAGGGATCATGATTCCAGAGATGTCACTTACTAGGCTGTGTGTTGCCTGTTTCAGGATAATCAGTGTTTTATCAGCAGCAGATTATCATTACAGGACTAGGTGTCTTTTGCCTCCTTGTCAACTGCTCTGTATAGCCCCGTCCCCACAACTGATTGGCAGCTTTCTGCCTATGCACAGTGTATATAGAAAGCTTCCAATCAGTGGTGTGGGCAGGGGTATATAGAGCTTAGCATTCAGATAACTGGGAGATCTGCAGCAGAGAAAACTGTGATTTTCTCAAAACTACAACAGCAGCTCAATAAGTGACACATCGCTGGAATCAGAGTGTCTACTAGGTAGAAACCTGGTGACAGATTTCATACCCTTTAAGAAGAATATCCCCCAATGTATCTATTTTGACTATTTCCCGTTTAAATATTAAACTTAAAGTACAGCTATTTAGTGACACCGGGTGTCGACAACTCTCATCGGTGTCACCGGGTTTGGTTGAGCGCGGCGTTGACCTGGTGCCACTGGTGAGAACTGTCGTCATATCCAGAACCTGTCAATAGCTGAACTTTACTGCAATTCAGACACCGGACCTGCATTGATGGATCTTGGACTAGGACAGAGCTTTGTGGGAACATTTTTGATAATAAATTGATGAACGAGGGAGAGAGTGTGGGAGTCTTTATTAAAAGAAACTATTTTTTCTTGTGTGTGTTTGCTTTTTTTTTTTTATTACTGGGTTAGTAATGGGGGTGTCTGATAGCCTCTCCATTACTAACACCAGGGCACAATGCCAAGTGACATTACACAGCTGACATCAACCCCCAAAAATATTCCCCCGATTGCCACTGCACCATGGCAATTGAGAAGAAAATTGTCATTGTAAATAAGCACTTGTACCTTTCCCCCCCCCTCTCATTGTAGATTGTAAGCTCTCACAAGCAGGGTTGTCTTTTTTCCCCTCTAAATATTTTATTTTCTATAACTGTTATTTGTCTGTATATGATCCTCCTAAATTGTAAAGCGCTGTGGAATATGTTGGCGCTATAGAAATAAAGATTATTATTATTATTATTAGAACTGGGCAAAGCGTCAGAATTGGGCCCTCTAATGTGAAACACCACTTCTGAGGCGGCTGCAGGCTTCTATTTTTATGCTGGGAAGGGCCCAATAACCATGGACCTTCCCAGCCTGACAATACCAGCCCCCAGCTGTCTGCTTTACCTTGGCTGGTTATCAAAAATATGGGGGACCGCATGTCATTTTTATAAATTATTTAATTATTTAGCTCTTGATTTCGACCTGAAAATCAGAGGTGCATTTAGGCATCTTACTCATGGTGTTCCCATTCCATTTGAGCACTGTTTCCATCCATGTCAGTGATTTTCCAGCCCCCCTCAGTGTTCCTGTTAGGGTCTCCTGGAAAAATGCTCGAGTTTCTCATTGACTTACATTATACTAGTGCAAGCGACTGATCTGCTCCACTCAAGTAACGAGCACTCAAGTATTTTAGTGCTCGCTCATCTCTAGATGATAACGTCAGTGCTGCCGCCATCATACCGGGCCGGGTACAGTAGGCACTTATCATGACTGACAAATGACTCCCATTATCCTCCTCCGCCGCCTTTCTTCCACATCTTCGCCTCCTCTCTCACCGAGCAGACGTTCTGCATTCCTGTCCACGTCATCGTTACGAGATATGTAATACACAAAGAACGTGGAAGGGAGGGAAAGAAACGACTCACATCAATTAAAGGGGAAGCATCTAGAAACAAGTAAACCTTTTAGGCTGTGTTCACACTGAGCTTTTTTGACGAGGTTTTTTTTTTCTTGCAGATTCTTTACAAAATACTCTTCAAAAACTGCTTAAAAACAAAACACAAAAAACTATTGGAAACATCTTGTAATTTCTATGCAAAATCCACGTTGCTGTCCATATGAAGAGTTTTTTTTTTTGTTTCTTGAAGATTGTAAAACTCTGTGGATTTTTCAAGCATGAGAAATCATTAACATTATTTGCATTCTGTGTATATTTACCTTTAAAGGGAATCTGTCACCAGAATTTGATCCCCCAAACTATTTATGAACATATAGATCTTTCAAAGACAAGTCCAGGAATGCCTATGTATCACCAGTCCGTTCCCCGATTACTGAGAAATCAACCTTTGAATTGATACGTAGATCTAAAGCCTCCGTCACTCCAGCTCTATTCCCCGCCCAGCTCCGCCTCCTCCTGTTTGACTTATAGCTTCTTTCCCTGACGTCACACAGCATATAGTCAAGCAGAAGGAGATGGCAGTTGAAGAGGAACAGAGCTGGAGTGACAGAGGCTTCAGATCTACAAATAGCTCTCAGCCTCATTTGCACACAGACACACAAAGAGAGGAAGATAGGGGATAACTTACTGATTGCTGCGGTTCTTATCAATGGGACCCCCGGCAATCCTGCAGCCATGTCCTGACTGGAGCAGAGTTGCACATGCTGAGTCTCCACTCCATTCATTCTATATGGATTGATGCAGAAAGTCGAGAGCTGGGCTTGGCTGTCTCTGGCAGTCCTTTGAAAACGAATGGAGTTTAGGCTGAGCATGTGAAACTCTGCTCCATTCAGGACAGAGCTGCAGGATTGTTGGGGGTCCTGAAGATCAGACCCCCAGCAATCAGCAACTTTCCCATTACTGAGATAGCAGATGACAGTTGGTGCTTTTAAAATTCTATGGAGAACTGTAACTTGTTTCAGGAGAACTTGCAGCAGAATGTCTGTGTCGCCTCTAGTTCCTCCCTCCATAGAATGTTATGAGCACCACTGTCATCTATCTCAGTAATGGAAAAATCTGTCATCACTGAATACAGATTTTTAGTTGTGAATTAAGAATTGTTTTCATAAATGAATAATCCAGGAGGGGAAAGAAGGAAGTTTCTTTGATAAGATATATGTATTAACAAAAATGTATTCTGCACACAAAACCACAAAACAAATAGATAGAAACGTAATTATAATGTCTGTCTCCCCCCCTGTATATATCTCTCTGTCTCTCTCTATCTCTTTGTCTGTCTCTTTCCCTGTCTGTCTGACTATCTCTGTCTCTTTCTCCGTCTGTCTCAATCTCTTTCCCTGTCTGTCTATCTCTGTCACTTTCCCTGTCTGTCTCTTTCCCTCTCTTTCCCTGTCTGTCTCTTTCCCTGTCTGTCTCTTTCCCTGTCTGTCTCTTTCCCTTTTTCCCTCTGTCTCTTTACCTGTCTTTGTCTGTCTCTTACCCTGTCTGTCTCTTTCCATCTCTTTCCCGGTCTGTCTGTTTCCCTGTGTCTGTCTCTTTACCTGTCTGTGTCTGTCTCTTAACCTGTCTCTTTCTTTCCCTCTCTTTCCCTGTCTGTCTCTTTCCCTGTCAGTCTGTCTCTTTGTCTGTCTCTTTACCTGTCTTTGTCTCTTACCCTGTCTGTCTCTTTCACTCTCTTTCCCTGTCTGTCTGTTTCCCTGTGTCTGTCTCTTTACCTGTCTGTCTCTTTCCCTCTCTTTCCCTGTCTGTCTCTTTCCCTGTCAGTCTGTCTCTTTGTCTGTGTCTGTCTCTTTGTGTCTGTCTCTTACCCTGTCTATGTCTGTTTCTTACCCTGTCTGTGTCTGCGTCTTTCCGTCTGTGTCTGTCTCTTTCCTGGCTGCATTGTGACACGCCAACATTCCATTTAAGGGCGTGGCTGCGCATTCTTCTGA
>NC_134363.1:151193792-151299580 GCF_048569485.1 Anomaloglossus baeobatrachus | reverse complement strand
GTACAGTTGTGAGGAAAGAAAATTTGTAACATTTCATAAAGTCTTATATGATGATTATCCCCCCAAACATCTGGATAATCAAGGCCATGCCCACATTGCAGTGGAAGCCCAAAAAATTACCTGGACTGAAAAATGCAGTATATCACAAAAGTCAGCACACCCCTCATATTTTTGTAAATATTTCATTATATCTCTTCCTGGGACAGCACTGCAGATCTGACTTTGTGATACAATGTGCAGTGTCAGTGCGCAGCTTGTGTAACGGGGAATTTGGTGTCCTCTAACTCAGCACACAGCCAGTAAAGGGACTCTATCAGCACAGGATGACTGATCACACCAAGTACAGGTGCTCAGGCATCATGGCGGGGTTAATGATTTAAATTCACCTTCCCTCCTAATGGTTTTCCTTAATCTCCACCCATTGCTCTTCTGTGATTGACAGCTGTGGCTTCATAGAGCCAGAGAAGGGAGGAGATAGATGGGAAAGTGAATTTAAATGATTATCCACGCGTGCGCCAGTACTTGGTGTGTACAGTCATTCTGTGCTGATGGCGTCCCTTTAATGTCAAAACTACTGTCAACAAAAGTGAGTACACCCCTAAGTGAAAATGGATAAATTGTGCCCAATTAGCCATTTTCCCTCCCTGGTGTCATGTGACTCATTAGTGTTACCAGGTGTCAGGTGTGAAGGGGGGGGCGGGGTAGGAGTGTTACATTTGGTGTTATCCCTCACACACTCTCATACTGGTCACTGGAAGTTCAGTATGGCTCCTCATAGCAAAGAAGTCTCTGAGGAGCTGAAAAAAAGAATTGTTGCTCTACGTAAAGATGGCCGAGGCTATAAGAAGATTGCCACCACCCTGACACTGAGCTGCAGCACGGTGGCCAAGACCATACAGCGGTATAACCAGACAGGATCCACTCAGGACAGGCCTCGCATGGTTGACCAAATAAGCTGAGGGCACACAGTGGCGGCAGGGTCATGGTTTGAGGCTGGATGAGAGATGCCGGCTGTGGGGAGCTACAGAGTATTTAGGGAACCATGAATGCAACATGTCCTGTGACATACTGAAGCAAAGCATTATCCCCTTTCTTCATATTCCAACATAACGACCTCCAAGACCACCACTGCCTTGCTAAAGAAACTGAGGGTAAAGGTGCTGCACTGGCCAAGAATCTCCAGACCCAAACCCCATGGAGCATCTGTGCAACCTCCTCATACAGAAGGTGGAGAAGCACAAGGTCTCTGACATCCACCGGGTCCGTGATGTCGTCATGGAGGATGGAGGAGGATCCAGCGGCTCCTGTGAAGCTCTAGTGACCTCCATGCCTGAGTGAGCTAAGGCTGTGCTGGAAAATAATGGTGGCCACACAAGATATTCACACCAAGGACACAATTTGGTCATTATCACTTAGGGGTGTACTTACTTTAGTTGCCAGTGGTTTAGATATTAATGGCTGTGTGTTGAGTTATTTAGCGGACACCAAGTTCCCCCTGTTATACAAGCTGCGCACTGACACTGCACATTGTATCACAGGGTCAGATCTGCAGTGCTGTCCCATGAAAAGATAGAATAAAATATTTACAAAAATGTGAGGGGGTGTACTCACTTTTGTGATCTACTGTAAGTGCAGATCAACTATCCAGTGAGTCCAACATGATCCTAACATCAAATGTACTGGTCCCCAGTTATACAAGCCAATGTAAGTTACAAAGCGCCGGCCCTACAAAAATGTGAGGGATGTACTCACTTTTTTTTTTTTTTAATATGGGGGTCACAAAACTTAAAGGGAACCTGATTCTTTGGGTATAGCTACTTTCTTTCAGATATAGGGTTAATTTGCAGGTAAATAGTGTTACAGAGCTGCCCGGCTGCCATGAATGTCTGGGCACTTGGGAGTAAAGGAACTTTCTTCCTCCTTCAGTCATGGAGGCAACGTCCGGAGCGGCTTCTATCGCTGCGCACTCACGCTTCGGGACTGTGCGTGCAGTTAGCGCTCCATCCTCGGACCGATCCGCACAGACGATTGCATGAGCCTTACTAAAAGCCTTCCATGTTAAAAAAAAAAACAAAAACCTGCTAAAATCAATTTCTTTTTCTAAAAGGACAAAGTTGTGTTTGCAGAACTTTTTTTTTTTGTTAATGTTAGGTAATTTCTGTAGATGGAAATATAATTTTTAGAGTTTAGTGCTGAGCTGCAGTACCGGGCACAGCCTGTGGATAAAAGTGGCGCTGTTTTTTGGGAAAAAAAACAAAATTATTATTTTTTCTTTCTTTCCATTTTTCTGTATCTTTTCCTTTTTCTTCTGTTTTCAGCGGAGTCGTCAAAGCGCCAGAAACTCAAGCAGTTTTAGGAGTGGAGAATTATTTGGAGGTGAGTAATGGAAGATTCTTGGTTATTTTTTTAACCTAGGATGTATGTGTCCTGATTACTGACTTTACTGCAGAATGGAAGGATAACATGAATGTGTAACACCTCCGTTATTTACTGAGGACCCCCCCCCCATGGGTAGCTGCTGATTTACTTCGACCCATAAGAATAAAGTGACTGAGGCTGATGCCTGGCATCTTCTGGGTGGGAAGCCCCCAGTGCTACAGAATGGGACGTCAGTGGTCCTGATGACCCCCAAAGCCTTGTGTGACCCCGTAAGATATGTGCACTCCTTACATATTTGCAGCAAACATTTCTGCATCTCTTTGCAGAAAAAAACGCTCCATAAGGCATTGTGCACACGCTGCCGATTCGGTGCAGAAATTTTTTTAATTTTTTTTTGCATCAAATCTGCACCTTCTGACATAAAAAATGCACCAAAAAACACCATGCGGTTTTGATGGCTTTTTTTTATGAAGTCAATGGATGGAAGGGCTGAAAAATGCACGTGGGCTATGTGCCCACGGGACTCTGTACCCGCGGATTTTGCCACTGAAAACCTGCGGATTTATCTGGATTTTCTAGATAAATCTGCAGGTTTCAGCATGTACAGACACTCCCCATGTTATCCTATGGGACATGGGGAGTGTGTGTCAGTGCTGCGGAATGTGTGGCTGCGGAATGTGTGGCTGCGGAATGTGCGGCTGCGGAATGTGCGGCTGCGGAATGTGCGGCTGCGGAATGTGCGGCTGCGGAATGTGCGGCTGCGGAATGTGCGGCTGCGGAATGTGCGGCTGCGGAATGTGCGGCTGCGGAATATGTAGGTAGCCGCATGTAACTGCATGTCAATTATTTCTGCGGAATTACCTGCGGAAATCCCAGCCCTCCAATATGGAGATAGAGGCCGGGACGTCCGCAGGTAAATCACATGAATATCCGCAGGTTTACCGCAGCTATTCCGCTGTACTACCGCAGCTAAAAATATCTGTGGATGCCGGCGGGCAGCTGCAGTAAACCTGCGGCCGTACCTGCGGATACATCCGCAAGTACGAGCTCCCGTGGGCACATTGCCTAAGAATTCACACGCTGCAGATTTTTTTTTTTTTTTTTCTGCAAAGAAAAAGAAAGTGTGCAAAAATTCAGAAATCTTATAGACTTTGCTGGTTTCAGGATAGACATGCAGTTTTGGTGCAGATTTCTAAAAAAAAAAAAAAAAAACCCCAAAAAACGCACAGGCCGTAAATTAAGTGCATTTTTACTGCATTTTTTTTTATTTATTTTTTTCAATGTGTCTTTGTTGCAGATTTTTCACCACTCATTAGAATAAGGGAAATCTGCTGAAAGGATTGATGCTCTGCAGATGTAATTCTGCAAGTAAAAACTAAACATGTGCAGGAGACTTCAGGGATCTCATTCACTTGGTTGCAGCTAGGAAATCCTTCAGGGTTTTGAGACAAATCTGCGGCGTAAAAAATGACAAAACCGCAACATAATAATAATTTTTTATTTCTATAGCACCAACATATTCCGCAGCGCTGTACAATTCAGAGGGGACATGTACAGACAATATGAGACAATAAAGAATAACAAAATTCAACAGATACGAAGAGGAGCGAGGGCCCTGCTTGTAAGCTTAGCCTATGAGAAAATAGGGGAGGCACAAAAGGTAAATTGGGGGGAAACCCCCCCTTCCAAAAAACAAACTTGTCAAATATGATCCAGCCATTCAAATAATAGGGGATTTTAAAACCAGCTGCGTGGACCAGTCTCCAGCCAGAATTTTACAGGTGCAGAGTGTAAAAACTACATGGAGAGTAATGGAATCTGAAGATACAGGGGACAAGAATTGGAACTAAAGTTTATGAAAGGCAGAATGGGACTAGATTAGATGAGGGAGGTGAGGTGATGGGTCAGTCTAAAGAAATGCGTTTTTAGGGCCAGCTTAAGGCTATGTGTCCACGTTGCTTTTTACCTGCTTTTTTGCTGCTTTTTCAACTGCAGCGTTTAATGCCAAAATTGATGTGTTCTGCTTTTCAAGCATAGTCTATGGGAATTTGGGTTTCTTGTCCGCACTATGCAGTTCAAACTGCAGCCTTTTTGTGGCAGAAATTTAGGCAAAAACTCAACTTTGCAGTTCTAAACACAAATGGCAAAAACAATTGACATGTTGCTTCTTTGAAAAGCAGTTTTTGCCCAAATTTCTGCCACAAAAAGGCAGCATTTTGAACAGCATAGTACGGACAAGAAACCCAAATTCCCATAGACTTTGCTTGAAAAGCAGAACACATCCATTTTGGTATTAAACGCTGCAGTTGAAAAAGCAGCAAAAAAGCAGGTAAAAAGCACGTAAAAAGCAACGTGGACACATAGCCTAAAGGTGTGGATGTTGGGAATTAATCAAACTGTTCTTGGTAGTTCATTCCAGAGAATTGGAGCAGCGTGGGGGAAGTCTTGAAGACAGGAGTGGGAGGTTCGAATTATTGAGGATGGCAGTCTTAGGTCATTAGAAGAACGGAGGGCATAGGTGGGGTGATAGAGATGAGGGAGGAGATGTAGGGCCAGGGCCGTATTTACCATTAGGCACCCGTGGTCCCGTGCCTGGGGCGGCAGGATGCGGGGGGGACGGCACCTTCTAGCAGTAAAAAAAAATTTATTTTTTTTTACATATCCATTACATCCGCTGTATTTTCGGAGGGGGGAGGGGGGAGAGGCGCACCTCCATTTATTTGTATCCGCATCAATTAACACGCGAATGCAGACAAACTGCGGCGGCCGGGCACAGAGAGCTGATTGACCCCGGAACTGCCGGCGCCTGCACTTTCGGGGTCACAGGCGCGCCAATCAGCTCCTTCCTCTGTGCTGCGTCCAATGCTGTGTGGATTTCACATGCAGAGCTCACAGCAGGACGCCGCAGAGGACGCCGCGATGGAAGCCGGTGTCAGAAGAGGATACTCACGTGAGCCAGGAAGATGACAGCGGGCACTGGAGCAGGTAAGTGCTCGCAGAGCTGAAGATTCATAAGGAGCGTGGGGGTGTATCTAATGCAGACTGGAGATCTGCGCATGTGGTGGGGGGAGAGAGGCTGATATTGGGGGAGACTTGGGGGAAGAGAAGCTGATACTGGGGGGAGGCTGGGAGGAGAGAGTCTGATGCTGGGGGAGGCTGATGCTGGGGGAGGCTAGGAGGGGGGAGGCTGATGCTGGGGGAGGCTAGGAGGGGGGAGGCTGGGAGGGGGAGGCGGATGCTGGGGGAGAATAGGAGGGGGGAGGGTGATGCTAGGGGAGGCTGGGAGGAGGGAGGCTGAGAGGAGGGAGGCTGAGGCTGATGCTGGGGGAGGCTGATGCTGGGGGAGGCTGGGAGGAGGGAGGCTGATGCTGGGGGAGGCTGGGAGGAGGGAGGCTGATGCTGGGGGAGGCTGGGAGGAGGGAGACTGATGCTGGGGGAGGCTGATGCTGGGGGAGGCTGGGAGGAGGAAGGCTGATGCTGGGGGAGGCTGGGAGGAGGGAGGCTGATGCTGGGAGGAGGGAGGCTGATGCTGAGAGAGGCTGATGCTGGGGGAGGCTGGGAGGAGAGAGGCTGATGCTGGGGGAGGCTGGGAGGAGAGAGGCTGGGAGGAGAGAGGCTGATGCTGGGGGAGGCTTGGAGGAAAGAGGCTGATGCTGGGGGAGGCTGGGAGGAGAGAGGCTGATGCTGGGGGAGGCTGGGAGGAGGGAGGCTGATGCTGGGGGAGGCTGGGAGGAAAGAGGCTGATGCTGGGGGAGGCTAGGAGGAGAGAGGCTGATGCTGGGGGAGGCTGATGCTGAGGGAGGCTGATGCTGAGGGAGGCTGATGCTGGGAGGAGAGAGGCTGATGCTGGGGGAGGCTGGGAGGAGAGAGGCTGATGCTGGGAGAGGCTGGGAGGAGAGAGGCTGATGCTGAGGGAGGCTGATGCTGGGAGAGGCTGATGCTGCGGGAGGCTCGGAGGAGAGAGGCTGATGCTGAGCGAGGCTGTTGCTGAGGGAGGCTGGGAGAAGAGAGACTGAGGGAGGCTGGGAGGAGAGAGGCTGATGCTGGAGGAGGCGGGAGGCTGATGCTGGGGGAGGCTGGGAGGAGAGAGGCTGATGCTGGGGGAGGCTGATGCTGGGGGAGGCTGGGAGGAGAGAGGCTGATGCCGGGGGAGGCTGATGCTGGGGGAGGCTGGGAGGGGGAAGCTGATGCTGAGGGAGGCTGGGAGGAGAGAGGCTGATGCTGGGGGAGGCTGGGAGAAGAGAGGCTGATGCTGGGGGAGGCTGATGCTGGGGGAGGCTGATGCTGGAGGAGGCTGATGCTGGAGGAGGCTGATGCTGGAGGAGGCTGATGCTGGGGGAGGCTGATGCTGGGGGAGGCTGATGCTGGGGGAGGCTGGGAGGAGAGAGGCTGATGCTGGGGGAGGCTGATGCTGGGGGAGGCTGGGAGGAGAGAGGCTGATGCTGGGGGAGGCTGGGAGAAGAGAGGCTGATGCTGGGGGAGGCTGATGCTGGGGGAGGCTGGTAGGACGGAGGCTGATGCTGGGAGAGGCTGGGAGGGGGGAGGCTGATGCTGGGGGAGACTGGGAGGGGGGAGGCTGGGAGGAGAGAGGCTGATGCTGGGGGAGGCTGGGAGAAGAGAGGCTGATGCTGGGGACAGAGAGGCTGATGCTGGGGGAAGCTGGGGGAGAGAGGCTGATGCTGGGGGAGAGAGGCTGATGCTGGGGAAAGCTGGGGGAGAGAGGCTGAAACTGGGGGAGGCTGGGGGGAGAGAGGCTGATGCTGGGGGACGCTGGGGGGAGAGAGGTTGATGCTGGGGGGGGGCTGGGGAAGAGAGGCTGATGCTGGGGGAATGGGAGAGAGGGGCCAATGCTAGAGACAGAGGACAAGGGTTGAGGGATAGTGCAATGACAAAATCGATGGGGGGGAGTGTAAGGACTCAGAATGAGAGGGGGGCAGCATTGGGAGCTCATTATGGAGAAGGGGCAGCATGTGTGGGCTCAGTATGGAGTGGAGCAATGTAGGGGAGTCAATATCAAGAGTTGGGTAGTGTGTGTGTGTGTGGGGGGGTGTCTCAGCATAAGCGTTAGTGTGGTGGTCTTAGTATGATGAATGGGGCAGCATGGAGGTGTCATTATGGAAAAGAGGAAGGCAGCATTAGGAGCTCATGGAGAGGGGCAGCATGCATGGGACATTGTGAGGAGGGGGCAGCATGCATGGGACATTGTGAGGAGGGGGCAGCATGCATGGGACATTGTGAGGAGGGGGCAACATGCATGGGACATTGTGAGGAGGGGGCAGCATGCATGGGACATTATGAGGAGGGGGCAGCATGCATGGGACATTGTGAGGAGGGGGCAGCATGCATGGGACATTGTGAGGAGGGGGCGGCATGCATGGGACATTGTGAGGAGGGGGCGGCATGCATGGGACATTGTGAGGAGGGGGCGGCATGCATGGGACATTGTGAGGAGGGGGCGGCATGCATGGGACATTGTGAGGAGGGGGCGGCATGCATGGGACATTGTGAGGGGGGGCAGCATGCATGGGACATTGTGAGGAGGGGGCAGCATGCATGGGACACTGTGAGGAGGAGGCAGCACGCATGGGACATTGTGAGGAGGGGGCAGCATGCATGGGACATTGTGAGGAGGGGCAGTATGCATGGGACACTGTGAGGAGGAGGCAGCATGCATGGGACATTGTGAGGGGAGGGCAGCATGCATGGGACACTGTGAGGAGGGGGCAGCATGCATGGGACATTGTGAGGAGGGGGCAGCATGCATGGGACACTGTGAGGAGGGGGCAGCATGCATGGGACATTGTGAGGGGAGGGCAGCATGCATGGGACACTGAGGAGGGGGCAGCATGCATGGGACATTGTGAGGAGGGGGCAGCATGCATGGGACATTGTGAGGAGGGGGCAGCATGCATGGGACATTATGAGGAGGGGGCAGCATGCATGGGACATTGTGAGGAGGGGGCAGCATGCATGGGACACTGTGAGGAGGGGGCAGCATGCATGGGACACTGTGAGGAGAGGGCAGCATGCATGGGACATTGTGAGGGGAGGGCAGCATGCATGGGACATTGTGAGGAGGGGGCAGCATGCATGGGACACTGTGAGGAGGGGGCAGTATGCATGGGACACTGTGAGGAGGGGGCAGCATGCATGGGACAGTGTGAGGAGGGGGCAGTATGCATGGGACACTGTGAGGAGGGGGCAGCATGCATGGGACACTGTGAGGAGGGGGCAGCATGCATGGGACATTGTGAGGGGAGGGCAGCATGCATGGGACATTGTGAGGAGGGGGCAGCATGCATGGGACACTGTGAGGAGGGGGCAGCATGCATGGGACATTGTGAGGGGAGGGCAGCATGCATGGGACATTGTGAGGGGAGGGCAGCATGCATGGGACATTGTGAGGAGGGGGAAGCATGCATGGGACACTGTGAGGAGGGGGCAGCATGCATGGGACACTGTGAGGAGGGGGCAGCATGCATGGGACACTGTGAGGAGGGGGCAGCATGCATGGGACACTGTGAGGAGGGGGCAGCACGCATGGGACATTGTGAGGAGGGGGCAGCATGCATGGGACATTGTGAGGAGGGGGCAGCATGCATGGCTCATTGTGAGGAGGGGGCAACATGATGTGAGGACAATGTGCAGATCATATTTCATAATTGAGGTAGGTGTGGTGGGTATAATTTATAAGGGAGGGCAGTGTGTAGTTTGTTAGGGGCAGTGTGACAGTCACAGTATATAAGTGGGGATGGTGTGGTGGGAATATTTTATACTCATGCTATGTTTTGATGTGCCTGTGGTGATCCCCATTGGGGGGGGGGTTAGTGCTCTTCGTTTCTCATTTATAGTTTTTTAAGTGTTTTACAGAGTAGATCTGCCTTAAACAGATGTCGTGTGCGAAAACTCATAGTGTTACGTTGTCACTAAGGGTCGCGACCACTTAAAGTGCCTAGGGCAGCACGAAGGCAAAATACAGCCCTGTGTAGGTCGGTGTGGAACTGTGGAGAGGACAGAAGGTGATAGACAGAGATGAGGGAGGAGATGTAGGGCAGTGCAGAACTGTGGAGAGGACAGAAGGTGATAGACAGAGATGAGGGAGGAGATGTAGGGCAGTGTGGAACTGTGGAGGGAATAGGAAGGTGATAGACCGAGATGAGGGAGGGGATGTAGGGCAGTGCAGAACTGTGGAGAGGACAGGAGGTGATAGACCGAGATGAGGGAGGGGATGTAGGGCAGTGTGGAACTGTGGAGGGAATAGGAAGGTGATAGACCGAGATGAGGGAGGGGATGTAGGGCAGTGCAGAACTGTGGAGAGGACAGGAGGTGATAGACCGAGATGAGTGAGGAGATGTAGGGTGGTGCAGAACTGTGGAGAGGACAGGAGGTGATAGACCGAGATGAGTGAGGAGATGTAGGGTGGTGCAGAACTGTGAAGAGAACAGGAGGTGATAGACCGAGATGAGGGAGGAGATGGAGGGTGGTGCAGAGATGAGTGAGGAGATGTAGGGTGGTGCGGAACCGTGGAGAGCTTTGTGAGTGAGAGTGATAAGTTTATATTGAACTCTGTAGCGGATAGGCAACCAGTGCAATGACTGGAACAAGGTGGAGGCATCAGAGAAGCGGTTGGACAGGAATACGACCCAGGCTGCTGCATTCAGGATGTATTGGAGAGGGGAGAGTTTAGTAACAGGGAGACCAATTAATAAAGAATTACAATAATCCAGGCGAGAAAGAATGACGGTAAGAAAACGTCTAATTCTAGAGCGTTTTTTGAAGTGGAATTGACATGAACGAGCGAGTGAACGAATGTGGGGAGTGAAGGAGAGATCGGAGTTATATAACCCCAAGACAGCGGGCGTGCTGCTGGGGCGTAATGGCAGAACCACACACAGACCTGGTAATAGTGGGTTTGGGAAGGTTAGGAGAGGGAGGAAACATGAGTTCAGTTGTTGACCGGTTCAGTTTTAGATAGAGGGAGGAATGATGTTGGAGACAGCGGACAGACAATCGGTATTTTGGTGTTTTGTGATATGGTGTTTTGTAATAGTGCCGGGGTGATGTCAGGGGACGATGTGTACAGTTGGGTGTCATCAGCATAGAGATGGTACTGGAAACCAAATCTGCTGATGGTTTGTCCATTAGGGGTTGTGTATAGAGCGAAAAGAAGGGGGCCTAGGACTGAACCCTGAGGAGCCTTGACCACAAGGGGAAGAGGAGGCGGCAAAAGACACAGTGAAGGAGCGGTCAGAGAAATAGGATAGCCAAGAGAGAACGGTGTCCTTAAGGCCGATAGAGCGGAGGAGGGTGAGGAGGAGCTGGTGAGCGGCGCTCGGTGAGGAGGAGCTGGTGAGCGGCGCTCGGTGAGGAGGAGCTGGTGAGCGGCGCTCGGTGAGGAGGAGCTGGTGAGCGGCGCTCGGTGAGGAGGAGCTGGTGAGCGGCACTCGGTGAGGAGGAGCTGGTGAGCGGTGCTCGGTGAGGAGATGCTGGTGAGCGGCGCTCGGTGAGGAGGAGCTGGTGAGCGGTGCTCGGTGAGGAGGAGCTGGTGAGCGGCGCTCGGTGAGGAGGAGCTGGTGAGCGGCGCTCGGTGAGGAGGAGCTGGTGAGTGGCGCTCTGTGAGGAGGAGCTGGTGAGCAGCGCTCGGTGAGGAGGAGCTGGTGAGGAGGAGCTGGTGAACTGCGCGCGGTGAGGAGGAGCTGGTGAGCTGTGCTCGGTGAGGAGGAGCTGGTGAGCAGCGCTCGGTGAGGAGGAGCTGGTGAGCGGCGCTCGGTGAGGAGGAGCTGGTGAGGAGGAGCTGGTGAGCTGCGCGCGGTGAGGAGGAGCTGGTGAGCGGTGCTCGGTGAGGAGGAGCTGGTGAGCGGTGCTCGGTGAGGAGATGCTGGTGAGCGGCGCTCGGTGAGGAGGAGCTGGTGAGCGGCGCTCGGTGAGGAGATGCTGGTGAGCGGCGCTCGGTGAGGAGGAGCTGGTGAGCGGTGCTCGGTGAGGAGATGCTGGTGAGCGGCGCTCGGTGAGGAGGAGCTGGTGAGCGGCGCTCGGTGAGGAGGAGCTGGTGAGTGGCGCTCGGTGAGGAGGAGCTGGTGAGCGGCGCTCTGTGAGGAGGAGCTGGTGAGCGGCGCTCGGTGAGGAGGAGCTGGTGAGGAGGAGCTGGTGAGCTGCGCGCGGTGAGGAGTAGCTGGTGAGCTGTGCGCGGTGAGGAGGAGCTGGTGAGCAGCGCTCGGTGAGGAGGAGCTGGTGAGCGGCGCTCGGTGAGGAGGAGCTGGTGAGGAGGAGCTGGTGAGCTGCGCGCGGTGAGGAGGAGCTGGTGAGCTGTGCGCGGTGAGGAGGAGCTGGTGAGCTGTGCGCGGTGAGGAGGAGCTGGTGAGCTGTGCGCGGTGAGGAGGAGCTGGTGAGCTGTGCGCGGTGAGGAGGAGCTGGTGAGCTGCGCGCGGTGAGGAGGAGCTGGTGAGCTGCGCGCGGTGAGGAGTAGCTGGTGAGCGGCGCTCGGTGAGGAGGAGCTGGTGAGCGGAGCAGGGTGAGGTGGAGCTGGTGAGCGGCGCTCGGTGAGGAGGAGCTGGTGAGCGGAGCGCGGTGAGGAGGAGCTGGTGAGCGGAGCGCGGTGAGGAGGAGCTGGTGAGCGGAGCGCGGTGAGGAGGAGCTGGTGAGCGGCGCGCGGTGAGGAGGAGCTGGTGAGCTGCGCACGGTGAGGAGGCGCTGGTGAGCTGCGCACGGTGAGGAGGAGCTGATGATCCACAGTATCAAATGCAGCAGAGAGATCGAGGAGGATCAGCAGAGTAGTGACCATTAGATTTAGCCTTTAGTAGATGATTAGAGACTTTAGTAAGAGCAGTTTCAGTGGAGTGTAAGGAGCGGAAACCGGAGTGTGCACAGACTCTTACACTGTGATTTGTGAAGGTTGTGGATAATCCTGACAGAAGGCGGCAAAAAAACATTTTTGCTTTCGGTTTCCGTACTGCACACGTCTGACATATGGGGCATCTGTTGGATCCACACCGGAAGAATATTTCTATCTAATCATTTGCTTTCCTTTGGTTTCTGGCGTCTTCATTAGTCTAAGAAACTGCAGATAACAGAAAGCTTTTAAGAAACACCTTGGAGGATGCCAAGTTAATGAGCGTTTAATTAAGGAATGAGCCTTGTTGCCCTGTCAGGCGGCTCCCGGCCACGTGCAATCGGCAGAAGAGCACATGTATGACTTGCTGCTACATTAATGTCCTCCTGGCTATGGTCTTATGGAGAAAAAATTCACTGTTTTATCAGCATGAGATTATCATTAGAGGACTAGTAGTAAACTTGCTGCTAGGTAGTCTAACCCCGCCCCCACCACTGATTGGACACTTTCCATTTATGCAGCGTGTACACAGAAAGCGGCAGCCAATCAGTGCTGTGGGCGGGGTTAGAACTCACTATTAAAAGAACTGGTAGATCTGCAGCAGAGAAAACTGTGATTTTATCAAAATGACAGCAAACAGCTCAGTAAGTGACACATCGCTGGAATCGGGGTCTCTGCCTCTACATTATGCTGCTCTTAGATGGGGAGCAAAAACCTGGTGACAGATTCCCTTTAAAGATCCTAATCCAGGATGGATGTGGTGCGTTATAGGGTAGAATCCAGCCTGTTCTCGCCAGAGAGCATTTTGTGGTTGAGATGTCGGCAGAGAGAGCTGAGGACAATACACAATTAGCATCTTCCACTAAATTGCTCATAATCATTGTAGGAAATAATTACAGCCTAAAGTGCCAATTTAGCGATTTCTTGTATTTTTCCTTCAAATCCTTCTTGTATTTCTCCTATTGTCAGCCAGCCTTTAACATCTGTTCACCACCCCGTGTATATAATATCTGATATTTACAGCGCATCTACAATATAAAAGAAACCATCTTATGGGCCAAATTAGGGATTTCTGTTATCTACATTTCCTATACATACCTATCTGTCTCCATGGTAACAGACTACAAACAAGTGTTGTAGTCAGTTCCTGCAGTCGTAATCACAAAACTTCCCCGATGTTTTTGCGATTAGTTGCTTTTCAGCTTTACTTTCTGTCAATCACCAGGAGGTGTCATGAGTGACAGACAGTCATGTGGTTTCTGGCAATAGAAGGTCACAGTGTTTGGCTACACCGAATGCTCCCTGCCTTTCCATTGTTTCCCTCCCTTTTGGATCCAGCGGAGCTCGCCTTCCACCCAGCTGTTGATTATCAATATTCTCTTGGTGCTTAAATACCCCTTTCTTCGTTTTGGACTGGTGCTGGTGATATTTTCAGTTCCTTCAAGCTGAGGTTGCAAGCAGGTGGCTTGCTCTCATCTGTGATATCATTGCTGTACTTCTATCTGAGTTATCTGTGGATAAATAGTTTATGCTTTTGCCCCTTGTGTCTTCTATAGTGTTTAGTCGGGTTGATGAAGAGCTCATCCCACTCGTTCCCTATTTAGGATCCAGCACTAGGGATAACTAGGGTCAGGTTTCCGGCTCAGCACATAGGTTCCGCACCTATCTAGGATGGTGAGGGACCCCAGGGACGGTAGTTTTGGTCAGGGGTCACCATCTCCCACTCCCCACCCCCCTTCCCCATACCTAGCGTGACAGGTTGGACGTCAAACCCCCCCCCCACTTTGAGATCTTCGGGATGCTCACCTTCATTCCTAAATGGGGGGTCGTAATGTTTCCCCTCCACCACCGCCAAATCTAACATTTAATACTGGAAAAGCCCTATATAAAGTTTACTAAAACTTTTTTTTTTTCCCCGATTTTCTTTTTACTTTTTTATCGTTTTTTGTATCTCCTTACTTTCCGTCGACTCCAGCTAATCCTGAGCTATCCGCTGCTCGGGACAGATGAGTCAGCTCAGAGTAAGCGGATGAGGGTGGTGAGAGGATGTTGAGTCTGTCTTCAGATCCTATAAACTATTCTGTCTTGTTTAATGTCATTATCTGATATTGCACGGCAATATTTCTAAGCCGCATTCCCGGAAAAAAAGGAGCGACGGCAATGGATAGAGAGAAGAAAAAAAATCTAAGAAGCCTGACAGTGTGGTCTATGTGATGGGCAGACCCGGACTGTAAAAGTCTGGATCCGCGCGGTTTCAAAGGTGCCTGGGTGCTGGACCCTGTCGCGGGATTCCGGGTGTTTGATCCGGATCCAGCACTCGAGAAATTAAAAAAAAAAAAGCGAGCGCTTCATACTTACCGAGGCTCCGGCGCAGCTGTACACTACTCCCGCACGGCTGTATCTGATCCCGCTCATCATTGCTCATACATATGCACTACTTTCCCCGCCCACTATCCGGGCCTCTGTGATTGGTTGCAGTCTGACGTGCTCCCAGCCTGTATGACAGCATCTGCCTGCAGCCAATGACAGGCGCTATCTGCGGCTCAGAATCATCCTGAGCCTCCTGCTGCATGAAGCAGGAGGACTTCAGGATGAGCAGAGGAGGACACATCATCATGGGCGCAGCTCATCCTGAGATTCCTGCTGCATGCAGCATAAAGCAGGAGGCTCAGGATGACCAGAGGAGGACACATCATCATGGGCGCAGCTCATCCTGAGCCTCCTGCTGCATGCAGCATAAAGCAGGAGGCTCAGGATGAGCAGAGAAGAACATCTCATCATGGGCACAGCTCATCCAGAGCCTCCTACTGCATGCAGCATAAAGCAGGAGGCTCAGGATGACCAGAGGAGGACACATCATCATGGGCGCAGCTCATCCTGAGACTCCTGCTGCATGCAACATAAAGCAGGAGGCTCAGGATGACCAGAGGAGGACACATCATCATGGGCGCAGCTCATCCTGAGCCTCCTGCTGCATGAAGGACACATTGCGGGTGCAGAGATCTGCTCATCCGTCTCCCCACCCCCATTTGAAGCTCTTACCCCCAGACCCCCGCTTCTATTATAAACAGCTGTATGCCCACGTGGACTTTGAAAAAGAATTACGTCATACCTGGAAGGAGCCCCTACATTCTAGCATCTACCCTTATTTTTAGTGCACAATCTAGACGCACGCAGCTCCAGAAGTGAATGCGTTACCTGGAAGCAGCTTGCCGCCATGACACGGAGCTTCAGTGAGTACACCGCGCAAGCTCCTATCCCCGTATCCCTGCCACCAACATTTTAGTTGCCGGATTCTGGTTCCTGTAGACTTATATGGGACCGGATTCCAGACCGGACCCAGAGTCTTTAAAAAAAAAAATTAGCTGGGACCCGCCGGTTCCGGTTTTCTGTGGGTCCGCCCCAGCTCAAGTCCCTATGGCTTTTATCTATGTAGCTGGAACACAGTCGTCCCGACCCTCTGTATCCGTCGGTGCTGCAGGATCATATTACAGTCCTGGCTCTCCGGTGTGTACAGGAGCCTAGAAGACAGAACAGAGAGCGGAGCGTCCATGCTATTATAGAGAACCCGCTATGCAATGTATTTAGAAGACCGACAGGGGCGCGTGCACGATCAGCGCCTCTCCACCCAAAGCCTGTACTGAGCTCACCTCGCTCCGGCTCTGAGCAATAATAACCTGGTTATGTAAGAGATTTGAAGACCATGAAAAAGTAGAATTTTTCATGGCTGTTCTTATTGAAGTGCAAATTACAGTGGAGTGATGTGGGAGGACGCATCAATCATCCGTCAGCCCTCCACCGGCTTATGTGACTCACCGCTAAGCCCCCACATTGTGCCGCAATCAGACACGTTTTACACTATGAGGGTTTTGGCAAAACAAACTAGAAGTTTTCAGAGTAAAATATTTCTAAAGTGATGGATCAGGAATTATGTAGATGATTATGTAAAGCTTACCCCCCCCCCCCCCCTTCCCTCATATCTGGCTCTAAAAGGCTATTTCCAGTCTTCTACAGTTAGATTAGTCAGAAAACCGCAGCTCACCAACACATGCAATACAACTGTACAGTCTAATTTTTGCATTCGCATATGGATAGATAGAACGAGCGACGTTTTGGTCCATCCAATTCCTTGGTCATAACCTATGTCCCACAGTGTTTTCCCGAAAATAAGCCCCCCTGCATGATTTTATAGGAGTGTGCTTGAAATATAGGCCCGACTCTGAACTTAAAACCCTAGTTACAATCAGGGCAAGTGTGGAGACACGGGGCTCAGTGGGTGCTCTCATCCTCTGGCCCAGCCGCCTTTAGAAAGACAGCGTGGCTCAGGGCTCATCCCAACTGAACGCCGGCCTCCTTAACCGTGGGTGGAACACTACTCAGACAACACAGGGTGAGGGAACCACAATTTACCAGACTTTATTGGATCCCCAAAATATTAACGGCACATAGCACATAACCAGCAAAACACACAAATGTAACAGGCAACAGAGTCTCACCCTTCCGCTGGCTCACCAGGGATTTAGAATGTCCATGCCTTAGATGTTCCAGGGCTAATTACTCCAATCCAGCAGCACCCCGCTTTCGGCGGGCACCCACCGTGACTGGAATAACGCCAGATTTAGGAAGCTGGCTGAGGTCTGAAAAGTCTGTACCAGGTGACCGATTTGTCCCAACCTGGGTTTCTTCCTTAAGTAGTCTCTGGTATGATGATATAATCCTGGCAGACGGAGTCAAAATCCCTAGACTGTGAATATGGTCTCCAATCGGAACCGAAGTCCCTAGATTGAAGCCACAAGGTATCCTGATCCTCTAGCCAGCTCCTAGGAGCTTAGACTGGATCATGCACATCCATCAACAACAACAACCTGGTGACTTAAAGAAATCCCTTTTATAGCCACAGCCTTCCCTTTGGATACACTGTGTCCTCATCGGATTGGTTGGACAAGATTGCTTCTCCCATTGGATGAATTTCAAGCTGCATGGATAATGTTCATTTAAATGATGTGGGTAGGAAGACTGAGGATGTCTACATGGAGTCTGCAAGTCACCGACTAGGCAATGGCTACTAAGGTAATCACATTAGCAATACACAACTACATTACAATGATTACTGGAAGGATCTGGAGAAACAATAGCTAAGCAAACATGAGGTAATACACAAAAGAACAATACGTCTCGCTGAATGTTAAGAAACTTTAACCCATGGGAGTCCATGTCGTCACAGCAAGCATTAGGATGAAAAAAATGGGCCCCCATCACCGGGAATTTCCTATATAACCTAAATCCAGTGCTATACTGGCACTATCATGCTGATTCTATACATGCCTTTAGTTGTCAGCTTAGATGTATAGGTTTTGAAACACAAGCAAGTAAAGTTTTTAAAATGAACAGCTTTTTGAGTGACAGCAGCTGCCGATCAGCTAATAACTGGAGTGGGTATTCATAGTGATTCCCGCCCCCCATGCCTGTTGTTCCTTCCCCTTTCATTTATGCTAATTCCATTATAGAATTGTTTTACTAAGTGACTAGAAGGATCTGTGCTGATGTCATTCCCATGTGACCAGAAGGGGCGGGACCTCAGCCAACAGCAAAATAATGTTGCTTCCTGATATCCGCTATGTTGGCTGAGTCCACGCCCCTTCTGGTCACATGGGTATGGCATCAGCACAGGTCCTTCTAGTCACTTAGTAAAACGATTCTATAATAGAATTAGCATAAATAACAGGGGAAGTATGGACAGGCAGGGGGGGCGAAATCACTATGAATACCCACCCCAACTAGCAGCTGACTGGCAGCTGCTGTCATTCAAAAAGCTGCTCATTTTACAAACTTTTTACTTTCTTGTGTTTCAAAACCTTTACATCCTAGCTGACCACTAAAGGTATGTATAGAATCAGCCTGATAGTGCCAGTATAGCACTGGCTGTAGGTTATATAGGAAAATCCTGATGATTCGTGCGCTTTAAGAACCTTTTGGTGACATTGCCATCATGTGATGATCATGTCATCAAAAGGTCCTTTAGCTGCAGGAGTCTAGAGGAACTGAAGAGTAGACAGGCTGGATGTGTGTGGGTGTATGTAGTCACATCCACTAAACCCATTTCGGAACTCCTTCGACTCTGCTGTTAACTTCCTCGGCCCCCTGAGGAATGCCCATTTTAAACAAGGAGCCCTAATGTGTCTGGATTGTGTATGATTGTGAGTATGATGTGTAACTGCAGGCCAAGGAGCTGTACGTGGAGCTGGTTGAGAAATAGAGCTGGAAGTGACGGAGGTTTCAGATCTACGATAGCCCTTCAGCCTCTTTTGATATCAATTCAAAAGCTGAACTGAACATGAATGAATGAATGAATGTATACCGGTAGTCACATCCACTAACCACGTTTGGGAACTCTCTCGACTCTGCTGGCAACTTCCTCAGCAATGCCCACCTTAAACAAGGAGCCCTGATTTGCCTGGATTATGTCTTTTCTATGATGTGTGACTTTGGGTCGAGGAGCCGTAGGTGGAGCTGGGTGGGAAATAGAGCTGGAGTGATGAAGGCTTCAGATCTACCATAGTCTTTCAGCCTCAATTGATATTTATTTGTAGCGTCCCACGGGGCAGGTGTTTTAACCTACTCGTCGCCGGGCTGGGGGTGCAGATCCTCTGCGTCGTGACGGGGTGGCTTGGCCCGGTCCCGTTGCCCCGAGGCGTACAGGAAGGGAAGGATGGCGGTGGATGGGAGGCAGGAATGGAGGATTAGGGGTGGCAGTGACGATTGGGAAAGTCTATCAGATGATTGTGATGCCACCTGTGGTACGCGGCCAGGTATGCGGCCGCTGCTACAGGGTCTCTCACCGGGGCAGATGTTGGGTGCAGCCGGGATGGTGTGGCTCCCCACAGGCGGAGCTGGATTACCCCGGGGAGGATGATGGAGAACTGAGGTGGTGGTAGACTCCGTTGGCGCTGCAGCGCTGGGCAACGCCGCCGGTTAAAGGAGGCAGAGACAGGGGCTGCGGGTCCAGGTCTTTTTACTCACAGGTAGTTCAGGCGCTGTCCTAGAGTACCGTTCTCTGCCACAATGGGCTCGAGCGTATCCCGGATAGTCAGCGGTCACCGCCGGTGCCCGTGAAAGTCCGTTAGTGAAGTGTCCCTCGGTTGCTATCCGGAACCCGGGCCAAACCTCCTGCTCCAAGCCACGGGCCCACGAAGACAGAGAAACACTAACTCCTGTCGTCCGTGCTAGATGTTATCCCAAGCTGTGCCCAGGAAGGGTCTGTCTCAAGTGTGTTGGTTGTGCCTACTTCTACCCCATGTGGTGTTGCCCTCAGTGGTTGTCCTAGCGACTGGGAAGGTCCCATGCTTCGTGATGGCTAACTATCCTGTCAGCCCTAGTCCAACCCCCTGTGAGTATGCACTTTACTGTTGTATGTGTGTTTTGTGAAGGCACCGGCAGGTAATCACCTTCCTGACCCGGGATAGATATTACCCCTGACAAGTGTTGTAATACCCTGTGGTGCCTGAAGCCCAGGGGCGCCACACATTCAAATGCTAATTACTCTGTAACGGGGGAGCGGACTGACCATGGAAACATATTTCTGGTTAGTGTGCCGAAATGTTGGCTTCTGCGTTCCTTTGTAGAGACAATAGCACGTTGTACATTGAAATCACCCAAGCTCGTCTTCCGGTTACTCAGAACATATTTTGATTTACGTAACCCAATCGTTCTTTCGCTATAACCCTGGACGACGGCCATCCAGACCCTACCTGACGAACACAGCTTCCAGACTCCGAATAAAGACCTCCATTTATGCAGATATTGACTTTCTAAAAGTTATTTCTCAAATACAACGGGAAATGCTGGCAATGCATTATATCACTGGCATCAAACATCAATCCGAGATCGGATCCAAAAAAAAAGAGAATCTGCATTGTACTTTTATGTGTAATTTGGTGCGCGGCCAGTATCTGCTGCCTTTTTGGTATTTTTTTTTTTTATTGAAACCATGTGGGGAGATGTATCCATCGTTTGTGAGGCTTCATGACATTCTTTAACCCCTCTGTTCTTTTCATCTACGATCAGCCGCATCCATGAAGGTCATGGGAAGAGCAGGTTTATTATAGGATTATTTGCTTCCTGCTAAACTGAAGAATTTTCTGGATCTGAGCTGTAACCATTCATCATCAGCTGTTCTGAATCTGATAGGGAAGTGAGCGTGGCCTCAGTTCTTCTCGGTGGTCCATGTCCAGCAGCACTGGTGGCGGGCAGGAGGCCAAGTGGTTGTCCTGCTTCTGATCACTCCACAAGTGCTTTTACTTTCCTAAGAGGGTCTGGGTCTCGTACACACGACTTACGTTGATTCTTCCCCCCCCCCCCCCCTCCAACGGGGTCCTGACGAGGGTGACGGTTCTGCCCTTGAGCATCTTTTACGTCATCACCAGATGATATTCAATGTTGGAATTTGAAAGTCCCCTCTCTCTATCCCCATGAGACGTGTAATGCCACAGTTGAATTTTTATTGCCACCGCTTGTCCATCTCTGCTGATCCCTGGGCTCTGTGGTCCGGTTCCTGCAGAACAGCTCTTTTTATTCTTGCATATTAGAATCCTAGAAAAAAATCCATTAGAATAGAGCATGGAACAGCTCGGGTTCCATGTCCAACACCAGTGGATTATGTAGACTGGATTAATGGAATTTATGAGGAGCTGGTGATGGATTAAAGACTATTGGACCAATGGACGTAGAGTGGACTTTTTCCAGGACAGAGCGCTGGTTAGGTCAATCTTGTTGTTTGATTAGGCTAGTTTCACACTTGCGTTGAACGGTATCCGTTGCATTGCGCTGTATGACGGATGCTACGGATGTGTTGCATATAGTGGCACAACGGATGCAACGGATGCTGCAAAACAACGGAATCCGTTTTGATTTTTTTTTTTTTTTTTTTTTACAGTTTTACCGGCGGCAGACTATTGTGAACTATCAGGTGATCGCTCCCAGTAGCCGGCCGCCGGGTGATCAGCTGAGCGCTCCCTGCAGCCGGCCGCCGGGTGATCAGCTGAGCGCTGTCACTTGCCAGCCGCCGGGTGATCAGTTGATCGCTCCCTGGAGCCGGCCGCCGGGTGATCAGCTGAGCGCTGTCACTTGCCGGGTGATCAGCTGATCGCTCCCTGCAGCCGACCGCCGGGTGATCAGCTGAGCGCTGTCACTTGCCGGGTGATCAGCTGATCGCTCCCTGCAGCCGACCGCCGGGTGATCAGCTGAGCGCTGTCACTTGCCGGGTGATCAGCTGATCGCTCCCTGGAGCCGGCCGCTGGGTGATCAGCTGAGCGCTGTCACTTGCCGGGTGATCAGCTGATCGCTCCCTGCAGCCGACCGCCGGGTGATCAGCTGAGCGCTGTCACTTGCCGGCGCCCGGGCATGCCGGCGGCCGGTCGCTCAGCTGAGCGCTGTCACTTGCCGACGGCCGGGCGCTCAGCTGAACGTTCGGCCACCACGAGCGTGAAATCCAGAGGATTCCGCTGCTCAAAACAACGTTACATGCTGCGTTCCTCCCACTGGGCGTAAGCAACGGAGCGTCGCCCAGCGGAAGCAACGCAGGTCCTTTTGGTACAATCCGTCATCCATACAAGTCTATGGGAAACAGCAGAATCCGTTAACGGATTCCGCTGTTTTCCAAAAGGGCGGATTGTAACGGAAGGAAAACAATGCAAGTGTGAAAGTACCCTTAGAGATATGCTTGCTCGCAGTTTAAGATGCTCTTGACTGAATGTCTCGGGACTCGATTAAGCCATTGTTCTCCCTCTAAGGCTACATTCACACTTCCATTGTTTTAAATCCGTCAGGTCCGTGGTTGCGATGCAATGACGGATCAGTCGTTTTTTTTTTTAGATGTCAGCTCACGCAACGGATGTGTTATTTCACAGGATTCTGTTCACAGGAATCCTGTGAAAAAACTGATTGGTCACTTTCCATTACATCCACTGTGCGTCTGTTTTTTGACGGATCCGTCGTGATCTGTTTGTGTTTGGGACAGCCCAATGGGTGTGCCAAACATGCTGAGCATGCTCAGTAGAGCATAACGGAATCCATCGTATGACGAATAACGGTGGAATCCAGCACCATAGACAGCCATTATAGCACTCGATGGATTGCGACGGAATCCTGCGGAGTGCGTTTTTTGTTTTTTTTTTGCCGCTCCAAAAAACGTTAATGTGCGTTCATACCGTCCGACGGTCAGTCATTCCATGAATGATCCATCACACGGCGGATGCAGCGCAAGGCCATCCATCGCAATCCGTCGCTAATACAAGTCTATGGGGAACAAAAGGATTCCTGCAAAATATTTTGCAGGATACCGTAATTCCTCAAGGCAACAGATTGTGACTGATGCAAAACAGAAGTGTGAATGTAGCCTAACAGTGTGTCAACTTCAACCTGTCTCCATGGACTCTAGGATACTCAGACCTACAGTTGGCTTCATTGTCCAACATCTGGTGGGGTCTTGTGCTTCTTTGTTCTTCTCTGTACAAAGCGTCCCCAATACACAACTAATCAGACTGGGCTTCTGGAACCTTCTGCATACTTTGAGCTACATGTAGAAAATGTTTATAGGGTTGGGTGTGAGCACTTCTGGCCATCTAGGGGGCTTATCTCAGGAGAGGGAGAGCAATAAGTCACCTGTGTGGTCAGTGAGTTGGTACTGGGATGTGAAGGGGTGAGGATCTGTTGCCTGGTGCCCATGAATGGACTATAGAGATTGGAGCTGGATACATGTGCTACGGTCATAATATCAATCGTCTGGATTTGAGGAACTACCCTAAGGACTGTTGTTACTGGAGGACCTGGATTCACGCGCTATGGTCATATCTATCTATCTTCTGGATTTGTCAAACTAGCCTATGGACTCTTGTTACCAGCATGAGCTGGATACACGTGCTATGGTCCTGGTATCAGTAGTCTGGATTTGAGGAACTATCCTAAGGACTGTTGTTGCCAGCTGGATCTGGATACACGCTCTACGGTCGTGATATCCATTGTCTGTATTTGAGGAACTATCCCAAGGACTGTTGTTGCTGGCTGGAGATGGATACACACGCTGTGGTAGTGATATCTGTTGTCTGGATTTGAGGATCTATCCTAAGGACTGTTGTTGCCATCTGAAGCTGGATACACACGCTACGGTCATCTGAAGGAGCATAAGGACTATGGTTGCTGTAGGATCGTGTATGGAAGAAATAAAAATTGTTGGACCGTTAACCTGCCTCAGTTGATTAATACAACCCACAACCTCAGACCTTGCTCATCTATGAAGTACATATCTGTGGAGAGTGTATAATGGGTCAGTACTTCCTTCTGGGATTGGCTTTTGGGAACCAATCCACATAGTAGTATTATCCCAGTGTATACAGTATATACATTCTTTGACGACATGTGCTTTGATCACTCCTTATTCCACTGTACTTGTATTACATGCAGATAGGTCAACGTAGATAAAAGAACATGGAGATAATTAATTTTTATGGGGTGGAAGAGGAACCTTTTGCTGAGCAATCATTTTTGAGAAGCCTCCCTTTGCCCTTGGGATGGGCCGCATGGTCACGCTGCTGTATGGCATTAATATTTTATAAGCTGCAGTGAGGCCCGGGCTCGCATGTGAAATTTTTTGGCTTAGTCAGACATGTAGAGATTGAGCACTCAGATCTCCGAGCCAAACCATGCAACGTTCTTTCTAGGACTACGGAGCGAGTGAGGCAGCACTCCAGAAAACGAGGCTACGAGCGTCTGTGCTCGCCGGTGCCTGCTGGGTGCAGCACGGGGGGTTGTTTCTTACTCGTCATAAATATTTAAGGACAAGCGGAGATGGAGAACGCAATTCAAGTCCATTATCAAGTCTGAGGTTATCATGGTGCTCCGTGAATGCGTATTTAAAGGGCCCTAAACGAAAGGGTTATACAGTAAAATGGTAACACGGCAGCATCTGATTGACCTGCATGATGCCAGACTATATGATTAGCCGGGATTCTTAGTGAATGTCCATTAACTATATTCGGGTGACCTCAAACACTTCGGATGATCTCCAAATTGCTATTAAAGTGAACTATACCAGATTAAATAAAACCATATTCTAAGGCGAGGTTCACAGAGGGTTTTTTATAGGGATTCTTTGATTCTCGTGAATCAGCTTCCTATTGATTTCAGTGGTAAAACGTCCATGTCAATTCTTAAAGCTCTTTCTGCTTGAAAAAACATGATCCGAATTTGATTAATGAATCAAATTCATCAGAAAAGACGCCCCATAGATATAAGAAAAACATTAAAAACATTTTTTTTTTCTTTGAGATCATCTGCAGTCCTATGTAAAACCACAGATAACACAAACTCGGCTCCATCTGCAGAAAAGTATAGACCACATTAGAGATGTCCTTGGCTGAATCGGCCCTGGATGTTAGAGGTAGCACATGCTTCATGTTTTGTGTATTCGTCATTTATTTTTTATTTATTCTCTACCTTCGATGTTAAGCCAAGTATTCCTAATAACCAACCTCCGCTTGTCCTCCGCATGTTCCTGGGATGATCATGTTTTTTGTTTTTTCTCTTTATTCTTAGCCTTGGTTTGTGGGAGTCACAGAAGCGTGACAGGAGGTAGCCCCTAATGTGTTGTCAGGTTCCCCCCTCACGCTCCTGTGACTCCTTATTCATTCCACATGTGCTGCGTTCAACCCCAACAGCCGGGCGCAGGCAGAGAGATGGCCAGAGAGCCGCAGAGCTGGGAACACAACTATTCCAAGGGCTGCGGACAGCTGCCAAGCCGTGTGGAAGGGAGAAGAATGCAGGCCCGAGACCCAAAACAAGGCCTCACTGCCTGATGGATTGTGTGTGTGTGCATGTGTGTTATATACACCTTGAATGAGAAGGTGTGTCCAAACTTTCGGCCTGTACTGTAATAAAATTATATATATATATATGTGTGTATGTGTGTATGTATATATGTATGTATGTATATATATATATATATATATATATATATATATATATATATATATATATATATATATATATAATGTGTGTGTGTATATATGTATATATATATGTGTGTGTGTATATATGTATATATATATATGTGTGTGTGTATATATGTATATGTATATATGTATATATATATGTATATATATATATGTATATATATATATGTATATATATATATGTATATATATATATAATTTTATTACAGTACAGGCCGAAAGTTTGGACACTCCTCATTCAAAGAGTTTTCTTTTATTTTCATGACTGAAAATTTGTAGATTCACATTGAAGGCATCAAAACTATGACTAAACACACGTGGAATGAAATACTTAACCCCTTCAGCCCCGGGGCACTTTCCGTTTTTGCGTTTTTGTTTTTTGCTCCCCTTCTTCCGAGAGCCGTAACTTTTTTTATTTTTCCGTCAATCTTGCCATATGAGGGCTTGTTGTTTGCGGGACAAGTTGTACTTTTAAATGAAACCATAAGTTTTACCATATGGTGTACTGGAAAGCAGCAAAAAATTGCAAAAAAAAGTGTGATGGCACAATAGTTTTTGGGATGTTTTATTCACAGTGTTCACTATATGGTAAAACTGATGCGTGGGTATGATGCCTGAGGTCGGTGCGAGTTTGTAGACACCAAACATGTATAGGTTTACTTGTATCTAAGGGGTTAAAAAAAAATTCACAAGCTTGTCCAATAAAAGTGGCGTACGTTTTGCGCCATTTTCTGAAACCCGTAGAGTTCTCATTTTTTGGGATCTATGGCTCAGTGACTGCTTTTTTTTTGCGTCTCGAGCTGATGTTTCTAATGGTAGCATTTTTGCGCAGATGCTACGTTTTGATCGCCTGTTATTGCATTTTGCGTAAAACTTGCGGCGACCAAAAAACGTAATTTTGGCGTTTTGGAATTTTTTTGCCACTACGCCGTTTACCAATCAGATTAATTGATTTTATATTTTGATAGATCGGGCATTTCTGAACGCGGCGATACCAAATATGTGTAATATTTATTTTTTTTTTAACCCTTTAATTTTCAGTGGGGGGAAAGGGGGGTGATTTGAACTTTTAAGTTTTTTGTTTTTTTTTTTAATTTTTTAAAACTTTTTTTTTCACTTTTTTTATTTTATTTTACTAGTCCCCCTAGGGGGCTATAGCGATCAGCAATCCGATTGCTGATCGCTATCTGCTGATCACAGCTATACCGCTGTAAACAGCAGAAATAGTCACTTTCTTTTTTCCTCTGCTCCGTGCCGAGGAAAAAGGAAAGTGAAACTTAGTAGCAGCAGGCGTCATCACATGACCCTGTGCTACGATGGCAACCACCGAACGTCATGTGATCACTCACGTGACGTCCGGAGGGGGCGGCGGTAAGTAAAAAACATGGCCACGCGCATATAGATCTCGCTGACAGACTTTGGCAGCGAGATCTAAGGAGTTAATGTTCCGGGTGGAATGCGATTCCACTCGGAACATGTAGGCACACATGTCAGCTGTGGAAAACAGCTGATATGTGTGCCGATCCACGCCGCCTGCCCGCGGCAGGGGGCGGGGCTTACCGGGACACGATCCATGACGGAAAGATCCGTCCATGGTCGTGAAGGGGTTAACAAAAAAGTGTGACACAACTGAAGATATGTCTTATATTCTAGGTTCTTCAAAGTAGCCACCTTTTGCTGTGATTACTGCTTTGCACACTCTTGGCATTCTCTTGATGAGCTTCAAGAGGTAGTCACCGGAAATGGTTTTCCAACAGTCTTGAAGGAGTTCCCAGAGATGCTTAGCACTTGTTGGCCCTTTTGCCTTCACTCTGCGGTCCAGCTCACCCCAAACCATCTCGGTTGGGTTCAGGTCTGGTGACTGTGGAGGCCAGGTCTTCTGGCGTAGCACCCCATCACTCTCCTTCTTAGTCATATAGCCCTTACACAGCCTGGAGGTGTGTTTGGGGTCAATGTCCTGTTCAAAAATAAATTATGGTCCAACTAAACGCAAACCGGGTGGAATAGCACGCCGCTGCAAGATGCTGTGGTAGCCATACTGGTTCAGTATGCCTTCAATTTTGAATAAATCCCCAACAGTGTCACCAGCAAAGCACCCCCACACCATCACACCTCCTCCTCCATGCTTCACGGTGGAAACCAGGCATGTAGAGTCCATCCGTTCACCTTTTCTGCGTCACACAGACATGGTGGTTGGATCCAAAGATTTCAAATTTGGACTCATCAGACCAAAGCACAGATTTCCACTGGTCTAATGTCCATTCCTTGTGTTCTTTAGCCCAAACAAGTCTCTTCTGCTTGTTGCTTGTCCTTAGCAGTGGTTTCCTAGCAGCTATTTTACCATGAAGGCTGCTGCACAAAGTCTCCTCTTAACAGTTGTTCTAGAGATGTGTCTGCTGCTAGAACTTTGTATGGCATTGACCTGGTCTCTAATCTGAGCTGCTGTTAACCTGCGATTTCTGAGGCAGGTGACTTGGATAAACTTATCCTCTGCAGCAGAGGTGACTCTTGGTCTTCCATTCCTGGGGCGGTCCTCACGTGAGCCAGTCTCTTTGTAGCGTTTGGTTTTTGGCACTGCACTTTGGGACAAGTGTGTGTGTAAGTGTAATATAATATATATATATATATATATATGTATATATATATATATATATATATATATATATATATATATATTAGTGTGTGTGTGTGTGTGTGTGTGTGTATATATATATATATATATATAATATATATATATATATATATGTAATATAATATAATATATATATATATATATATATATTATATATTATATATATATATATTATATATATATATTATATATATATATTATATAATATATATATATATATATATGTATATATATATATATATATAATATATACACACACACTAATATATATATATATATATATATATATATATATATATATATATAATATTACACTTACACACACACACGTACGTGTGGGAAAAATGCAAAGTAAGATTTCAAAAATAGAAGTCTTAATTCGCATTTTGTTAATTGATGAAAATAAAGTAATGGGAAATCTATATCAGATCAATATTTGGAGTGACTATCTTTCGCTCTCATCAATTTTTCTCCATACACCTCACATGTACACAATTTTTGAAGGAACTCAGCAAGGAGGTTGTTCCAAACATTTTGGAGAACTGACCACAGATCTTCTGTGTATGAGGCTTGTGCGGGTCCTTCTGTCTCATCATGTGATCCCAGACAGACTGGATGATGCTGAGATCAGGGCTCTGCGGGGGGGAAGTGATTATTCGGCCCCCACAGAGCCCTTCTCCCTATATCATTAGAACAGAGTTTAGCATGAAACTCGCAGACTGTCATGACGGCATCAGGTTCTGTTCACATTGCAGAGTCTGACACTACGTCCATTGGTTTCTCTGGTGCTTCTGATCAACACAGGCAGACTCTAGCATCGACCTGCTGTCGCTTATTCAGACACAGGCTAGCAAGAGCTAACCTCTGCTAGCCTGCTGGTTAAGCTTATTTGATCACATGTTGTAATGAAGCCAATCACCTCTGCGCCTCATTTTTAGGCTGGAGGAAATAGTCTATTTACGCCAACTATAGTTTCTGCTGTGTTGGTCTTTGAGTTGTGGTGTCCCAGACTTGTTGGAGAAAGAGTTGCTTTGTGCTTGATGTTGTTGGTGAGTTACCCGTCGTCTTGTTTCCACCTTACTCTTATTTTCCTCCTAATCTCTTATTGTCTTATAGCTCTGTGTGTGTTGTGTGACAGAGTTTTGTCTATTTCTGTGGGAAAAATCAAACTCCTGTCTCGGCCCACCTGGGCAAGGGGAATAAGATCAGGGCAGTCTAGAAACAGGGCCAGGACGGAGACTCAGACATCCCCACCATTAGGGGTATCTCTGAGAGTAGGGATAGCACATGGCCTGCTAATCTGAGGGTCAGCTTAGCGGCTCCGGTTTCCTGCTATCCCCATAGTCCCTCATGACAATCATCCAGTCTGTCTGTAAAGACAGAAGCATCCACACAAGACTCATACACAGGAGATCTGGGGTCCGTTCTCCAAGGTGTTTGGAACAACCACCTGCTGAGTTCCATCCAAACCTGTGTGCAAGTGAGAAGAATTAATTATAGCAAAGGTGGGGTCACATCAAATATTAATCTGATTTAGATCTGCTATGTTTTGTTTTTTTGCATAAACTATATGATCACCCTATGAACCAGTGTTTTGCTCATTCTGTATTGCTGTGTTGGAGGCAAATTGCCATCCAGGATTTTCAGGATGATGATTTTGGCATAAGGACTGGCATGTTACCAGTCCATGGACGGTCATTGTGTGCCGCAGCCACTTGTATTTGCAGTGGGTTTCATGCATGACGTCCTGTGTGGTTTTTGCTTCCAGCCTTGAATCCAATGACCGCGGTGTGCAAAAACCAGTAAATCTGCTGTGTGCGCGCCACGTGCCACTAATCTAAGCAGCAGGGTGCATCGGCCACAGGATGAAGTGATGCTGGGTCCCTGCCAGATCCATGGGAATGTGACTTCATGATATTCCTACTAAGTAAATTAGACTGGAGTTGTACAAATCTCTGATTCTATACAGATGATCATCATTATCCATTCCAATGCCTTTTTAATCTTAAAGGGTTTCATATTGATGACCTATCCTTAGTATAGGCCGATCGGTAGGGATCTGACTTGAGGGATTTCTACCAATCGGCTAATTGAAGGGGCTGCAGCGGATCAGAAGTTCGGTCCTATTCACGAGCTTGCAATACCAGTCATGGCCACTAAACAATATGGGGAGCTAGGCCACATTTGGTGCTTTGTGGCTTTTTTAATTAATTGGTGGGGGGTCCAGTAGTGAGACCCCCACTGATCTGATATTGATAACCTGAGCGCTGGGTATAAAGATTTACAGTAATGAGCAAAAAGGGTAACAATGTTTTGAACCTTTGACTTCCAGGCTCCATATCTCACCATCCACTACAGCTTTAACATGAGACGACGTTCATTTTATAGACAATCATCTTGGCCATCTCATACATAAATTTGACTTGCAACTACTTAGTATATGATAAGTTATGCAGATTCTTGTCAGGTCACTGCATTGTTACTGTTTTGCTTCTTTTTCTTCCTGTATACTACAAATTATACAACCTGTTCTCACATTCCGTAATAGCTCAGTGTGTTATTGGGCTCATTCCCAAGAGAAAAGAAACTGGTTCAAATCAAGAAGCAGCCATGAAGATGATTTCCCAAGAAAAAAGAAACGGCATCATCCAGATTATTGATAGCGGTGTGTCTGCCAAGAAAATTGTCAAACTGCATCATGTGAGGCCATGACCGTAGGAAGACTACAAAATGAAGTCCGTCCGTCCATTCAAAAGCCAAGAGGTGACATCCAGGCAAAGTATCGGAGTCAACAAGTCGGCTCCTCACCAGGTCTATCAGTTCTGGTGACAAATCCGGCAGTGGAGGCGGCTCGTATGCTTCATAATAGTGAGGTCACAGATGTCTATATGAGCACCGTGTGACGCACGTTGCACAAGTCTGGAATGGTGGCCCAAAAAAGGGTGAAGAACCTCAACTTCAATGTCATAATAAGAAGTGTCAGCTTGAGTTTGCAAAGTACGAAAACTATACGAAAAGTGGACAGTGGAAGGTTGGGAACAAGTGATTTGGAGCGATGAGACGAAAGTCAATAGATGGCTCAGCTGGGGCAACAATGGGTCTGAAAGAAACAAGAGAAAAGGAGGCCAACTTATCGAGAAATTGAAGGAACTGTCAAGTTGGGTGGAGGAAGCCTGATAATATGGGGGTGTTTGACAGGAAAAGGCGTGGGATACTTGACCAGGATGGATGGTGGCCTCAATGCTGAGCTACATGTGAGTATCCTACAAAATGAGTTACTTCATATACCCGAGTACTATGGATATGAAAAGGACAACATAGTGTTCCAGCAGGACAGTGACCCGAAGCCTACGGCGAGATTGGTGAAGAAATGGCTCAATGACAATGAAGTAGAAGAGCTGGATTGTCCCCACAGTCCCCAGACCTCAACCCAATCCAAAACCTGTGGATGGAGCAGAAGAAAAAGCTGTATACATCCCCAAGTGACCCAACCAGTATACACCAACATTGGGAATGTGTAGAAGAGACCTGGGATCAGATTTCAGTGGAGACATGCTTGAATCTGATGGAGAGCCCAGAAGGATATGATGAATGACTCCAGCTTGACTGCATTGATTGTTGAAGTCTTTGGTAGTGTGAATCCACCTTGTATGTTCTCAAATATAGGCCTGTCCGTCCCTTTTGATTTACACTGCAGCTCTGCTTTTATAAATTGCATTTGTACCAGCCTGAAAGATTTTACACATGTAATAATAAATCAATGGTCTGTACTGGGATAGGCAAATAATGCAAGCTAATAATCTGAGTGTTTCAAAAATAATCACCATGTACTTTCTAAATGCAAATTCCGAGCTGATAAAAAAAAAAAAAGCAATCTTTCTTTATTGCATTTGTAGCTTTTATCTTTCAGATACAGAGCTCAAAATTCCCTGCACTCTCATAGGTATAAGAATATTTAAACTATCAGCAACCGCCACTAGGGGGAGCTCTCCGCATACAAATCTACATTGATGTAGGCCAATAACACAGTAAGTTGAGGAGGCTCCCTCTAGTGGTGGCTGAAGGAATCTGTCTTTGCAAAGGATTTTGACCATTTTATCAGATAAAGCTATGACTGATTTAAAAAAACAAATGCATCTTGCAAAATGAGGGCAATGTTGTAAATTGTCTCCATCATATAGATCTTCTGGGGGTAGAAATGTAATCAAATTCCAAGTAAAATCTACTCGCAAAGCACGGTGGCTCAGTGGTTAGCACTGCAGTCTTGTGATGGCTCAGTGGTTAGCACTGCAGTCTTGTGGTGGCTCAGTGGCTAGCACTGCAGTCTTGTGGTGGCTCAGTGGTTAGCACTGCAGTCTTGCAGCGCTGGGGTTCTGAGCTCAAATCCCACCAAGGACACTATCTGCAAGGAGTTTGTATGTTCTCCCCGTGTTTGCGTGGGTTTCCTCCGGGGTCTCCGGTTTCCTCCCACACTCCAAAAACATACAGATATGGAGTTTCGATTGTGAGCCCCAATGGGGACAGTGTTGCCATTGTATGTAAAGCGCTGCGGAATCAATAGCGCTATATAAATGAATAAATATTATTATATAGGACTGTGTGTGTCACGTATGGCAGGGTGATGGGCAGCAGCGTGGCCGAGGCATATAAATGTCATCTGTTAGTCACCAGATTATATAATTTCTCAGGGAATATCGAGTTTCCTCCTCCTGAACATCGTGAATATGATTTTTCTCTATAATGTAAACCACATGTATATTGTAACAATGCAGACGAGGGGAAGAGAAGAGATTGATGTTTCCTCCTGGTTTCCAGGCAGACTGCAGCTTGTTTTGGTTACAAAATCTACATTTTTCTTCATTTTTGTTACCTCCACTGGGCACACTCTGAAAATCTACAAAAGAGATTCAAGGCGTCGGCCAAGAACATTGTGTAATGGAGGTCTGTGCAGTCAGGGTATGGTATGGGGTAAACTGATGGGTTAAGGATCACATGTGCCACCATGGGGGTAAAGTGTTTAAAATAAAATTCTAGCTGTCAAGTTGAAAATTTTGCAATCAATACTTTACCACTAGGTGGTGCTGTGACAAAACTGTATTTTGTTTTACTAATGTGATCCTGCCGACTGCCACTAGGTGGTGCTGTGATAATGTGAATTGTCATTGTGATTTTACACACTGCCACTAGATGGTGCTGTGATAATGGGAATTGTCATTGTGATTTTACACACTGCCACTAGATGGTGCTGTGATAATGGGAATTGTCATTGTGATTTTACACACTGCCACTAGATGGTGCTGTGATAATGGGAATTGTCATTGTGATTTTACACACTGCCACTAGATGGTGCTGTGATAATGGGAATTGTCATTGTGATTTTACACACTGCCACTAGATGGTGCTGTGATAATGGGAATTGTCATTGTGATTTTACACACTGCCACTAGATGGTGCTGTGATAATGTGAATTGTCATTGTGATTTTACACACTGCCACTAGATGGTGCTGTGATAATGGGAATTGTCATTGTGATTTTACACACTGCCACTAGATGGTGCTGTGATAATGTGAATTGTCATTGTGATTTTATACACTGCCACTAGATGGTGCTGTGATAATGTGAATTGTCATTGTGATTTTACACACTGCCACTAGATGGTGCTGTGATAATGGGAATTGTCATTGTGATTTTACACACTGCCACTAGATGGTGCTGTGATAATGGGAATTGTCATTGTGATTTTACACACTGCCACTAGATGGTGCTGTGATTATGTGAATTATCATTGTAATTTTACACACTGCCACTAGATGGTGCTGTGATAAAATTATGACTTGTCATTAATGTGATTTTATACACTGTCACTAGATGGTGCTGTTACAAAATTGTGATATTTATTTTCAATGTAATCCTTCCCATTATCACTAGATGGCATTGTGAAAAATTATGGTATTTGTTAATGTGATCCTACACACTGCCACTAGATGGTGCTGTGATAAAATTGTATTTATTATTGTGATTCTTCGTACTACCACTAAATGGCGCTGTGAACCTTATATTTATGTGATCCTACACGCTGCTACTAGGTGGGGCTGTGATAAAATTGTAATGTTCATTATTAATGCAATCCTACACACTGCCACTTGATGGTGCTGTGACAAAATTGTATTTTTTTTTAATTTTATTAATGGGATTCTACACTTTGCCACTAGGGGGTGGTGCTGGGATAAAATTGTGGTATTTATTAATATGCTCCTTCTCACTACCACTAGTTTTGTTGTGAAAATTACGGTATACATTAATGTGATGCTACACCACCACTAGATGGTGCTGTGATAATATGGTGATATTTATTATTGTGATCCCACACATTGCCACTAGATGGTGCTGTGATAAAATGGTATTTATTATTAATGGGATCCTACACACTGCCACTAGATGGTGCTGTAATTGTGATTTTACACATTGCCACGAGATGGTACTGTGATAATATAGTGATATTTATTGTGATCGCACACACTGCCACTAGATAATGCTGTCATCACGTGATTTGTCATTATTGTGATTTTACACACTGCCACTAGATGGTGCTGTGATAAAATTGTATTTATTAATGTGATTCTTCCCACTGCCACTTGATGGTGTTGTGAAAACTTGATATTTATGTGATCCTACACACTGCCGCTAGGTGGTGCTTTGATAAAATTGTGTATTTATTATCCATGTGTTGTTTCCCACTACCACTAGATGGCGTTGTGGAAATTGATGGTATTTCATTTATTAATGTGATTCTACACACTGCCACTAGATGGTGCTGTGATAAAAATTGTGTTTTTGCCATTTTGATTTTATACACTGCCACTAGATGGTGCTGTGAAACAATTTGGTATTAACTTGAACCTGCCACTAGAGGGCGCTGTATTTGCCATTACACATCCCTAGGGAGTCATGTGAATGATCACGTTGGTAAATTGACATTTTATATGCTTTACTATATAGATGGTTTGTATGTGACCTTTCATTTCTCTGGCCATAGACGGCTGCACAGAAACTCCGGCCTGTTGGAAATGTGAAGTTCTCCATCTCCAGCCGCACCGACGCCGGCGTCCATGCGATCTGTAATTCTGCGCATGTGGACATAGAAAGGACCCCAGATAAGGCTCCCTTCTCAGAGGCCACATTGGTGAACGCCCTGAATTTCCATCTCCACCCTGAGCCCATCTGGTGAGTATCGGCCCTGAGCAATGTGCGTTCTTCATGTTCAGCCGGATTATCGCGTGTTTCTGAAGGATGGAGAGGATATGACAGATCCTCCTGAGCTCTCCTGTCTCTGATGGATCTTTCTGCCCTTTCGCTCCCTTCTTTCAGTGTTGGAGATGGCAGCAGGTAGAGGATGGCGGCTGCAGTATGGAGAGGAGGGAAAGCTTCTATGTTCAGCCGCGGCTCTCACGTCCTCCGGATGTCAGTTACATCCTATGGAGGGGAGAGTGAAGCCAGCGCTGGGGGACCGCCGGGATTCTATGTTTATTGGCTGTCTATAGAGGTGTCGTTGTAATCCTGTCTTTGCTGATAATGAGCCTGCTGTAAACTCTTACGGAAATTACATGAACAATTAGGCTATGTGCACACGTTAAGTATTTGGTGCAGAAATTTCTGCATCATTACTGCATCTCCTGGCAGGAAAAACGCTGCTGCAAAAAAAGGTGTGTTTTTTGCTTTGTTTTCGGTGCGTTTTTGCAATGTGTTTTGGTGCAGATTTTTCTCATTCATTAGAATGGGCAAGAACGGCGAAAGGCTATGTCCGCACACTGAGTATCTGGCTACAGAAAGTTCTGCACCAAATCTGCATCCCCTGGCAGAAGAAAATGTGTGGGGGGGGGGGGGGGTTTGCAGCATTTGTGCGTTTTTTGCAGCATTTATTGTGTGGTTTGTTTGCAGCATTTGTGGTGCAGGTTTTTTTTTGCAGCTTTTGTGGTGCGCTTGTTGCAGCATTTTTAGTGAGGTTTTTGGTGAAGTTTTTCCAGCGTTTTTGGTGCGTTTGTGACGCAGTTTTTCCATTCATGTCTCATGCATTTAGGGTGGTAAAACGCTGGCACAAATGTTGAAGGAAAAAAAATAAAGCAACGTGCACTACAATTCAAACTTTGCTGATTTATATGGATTTACATGCAATTTTGCGACAAAAGTACACAAAAATGCATCTAAAAACGCACTGTGTGCACACAGCCAAAGTATTGATGCTGCAGATTTATTTCTGCACCAAATCTGCAAGGAAAATATAAGCAACGTGTCCACGAGACTTCAGCATTCTCATCCACTTTACTGGTATTAGGAAATTGTGACAAATCTGTGTAGAAAAAAACAAAACTCGACAAATCTGCAACATGTGCGCAGGCGCTTAATCTAAAAAAACCCCCATAAAAATAAAAATTAAAGTGTGAAAATTGCAAGATTACATACAGAGATACAGATAGATCTCTCTGTGTGTGTGTGTGTGTGTGTGTGTGTATGTGTATATATATATATATATATATATATATATATATATATATATATATATATATATATATATATATATATAAAATGTGTGTGTATGTATATATATGTATATATATATATATATATATATATATATATATATATATATATATATATATATATATAAAATGTGTGTGTATGTATACATATGTATATATATATATATATATATATCTCTATCTTATATACACATATTGTGTGTGTGTATATATTATATACACACACTGTATATACACACATATTCAATATACATACGCATGTATACAATATATATTATATAATATATATATTGTATAATATGTGTGTGTATAATATGTGTGTGTATAATGTGTGTGTATATACGGTGTGTATGTATGTGTGTGTATATATATATATAGATATATAATATATATATATCTCTATCTCTATATATATATATATACCGTAAATTATATATATATATATATGTATATGTATGTATGTGTGTGTGTATATATGTAATGTATATATGTGTGTGTGTATAATAATAATATAATGTATAATATGTAACACAGAACCCTGATTTAAACAATAATTAATTTTCGGATGATGGCTACCTTTTAACATCAGCGCCATTTTGGATACTTTTGTGCCCCTATGAGTTTAGGGATGATCATGTTCAGGGATCATCATCCCCTTTAAGTGGTGTTTCCCTTTAAATTAGGGGTCTCATTTTTTTCCTTCTTGCTTTTCTGACGTGTGCGTTTCATGGAACCAGATAAATGCCGGTGAGGCCAGTGTTACCCTACGGGTCCTGGACGACGTTCTGAGATATCGGTGATGCCTCACGCCTGTGAGTCACTTATATGGGGATAATCTGGCGCTGGGGTCAAGAAACCGCGGAGATGTAAAATCCATTGCAGATGCCACTGGCAGTCGGGAGACATCTAGTGACGGAGATAAGCGGCGGCGCGGCATGTTTACTGCTGCTAACAGATGAGATGGAGCGGCAATGATTTCCGGCTCGTGAGCACAGAAGACCGTACATTCCTGCCTGTGATGCAGCGATCGCACACAACGCGTTCCCATGGCAACCAATTATCACTACGGACCTTGCTGCGCAGCTCCTACCTGGGGGGGGAGAGGGAATAGGTTTAGTACATGAGCCGAGGGGACTCTCGCTTTTTTTGGGGGGGGAATCAAACTACAGTGCATGGAAAGCATTCCTATGTTAACCCATTAATATTCTTCAATATAGAACGGTTAAAGGGCCGGTGACAACAAATATCATCTTGAAGGAAATATGTGCGGAAAAATTACTAAGTAGAATACTGAAGAAAAAAATACTGACAAAAAAAATGTTTTTATATATTTAATAAAAAGGTTTATTGTAAAAGTGGGTGTGGCTTAAAGGGGTTGTCCAGATCGGGTGCAGGCCTATAACGGTTGGACATGCTCACTGTCGTTCCATTCTAAAGGGGATAAAAGTTTCCCGTTCTGCTTGTCGGCACAAGAAAAGGTATGACCTATTCACTTGTTTTACCAGACAATCCCTTTAAGGATGACTTTTCAGAAGTGTGTAGTCTTCACTATTATGTTATCCCTGTTACTCCCCTGAATATTCCACTTTTATTTATTTATTTTTTTTTTAAATATGCCAGAGATTTAGGCTCATTTTTTATCATCTTTATCATGGTGGAGATCCTCAGGGGCGTGTCTTTAGTCTGCCACGCCCCCTAGGAAAGAATATAAAATTAGCAGTCAGTAAAAAAAAGGCCCATATCTCTGGAACCGTAAGACGGATTTAAAAAAAACAAAAAGCAGAATACTCAGGAAATCAGCAAGAATAAGATCAGAACGAAAATGTGTCACTTTTTAAGGATTTCTTTTTTAATTATTATAAGTTTATTGTTTTAGACACTTTTTAAAATGATCTATCCTCCATCTCTACACAGCATACTAAAGGCCTTTCATGTAAATGATGACTTTCATGCTCGTTTCAAAGCGATCTCCCGGACATACTTGTACAGAGTAGTCACCGGATGTAAACACACGAATTTGCCGGTGTTTGAGCGCAATCTGTGCTGGGTGGCAAGTGAGAGGTAAGTGTAATATCGCTGTGTCTGGATAATTGGGCATGAATTAGCAGATTTAACGCATGCACTATCATATATCTGTTTTTTTTTATTCCCAGCCATCTTGACATTCCTCGGATTCAGGAAGCTGCACAGTTTTTTGTTGGGGAACATGATTTCAGTGGCTTTAGATCCATGAATAAGGAGACGCCATTTAAGTCTCCAGTCAAGACTTTGCAGCAGGCAGATATAACCCCGTCCACCAGCCTTTTACCAAAACTCTTACAAAACAGGTATTGGTATATTTTTAATACTATATCTTTAATTCCATGCCACTTAGCAGCAAGAGCTAAACTGGGAGGCTTCGTTTTTTCCAAAACCAGATATTAGGGGGGTTATATACTGTGCCTGGCCTCCTACTGAAAAGCACTCCTGGGAGGAGCATAATGAGTAGAGTGAGTTCATCTCAGCCAATCGGGGTTGTAGAGAACACTCCAAGCAATGCTGATTGGCTAAGGCAGTGCTCCTCCTAGATTTCCTTTCTAGCTTGATGCCAGGCACACTATTCAAGCCTCCTAACTACCGTGTTTCCACGAAAATAAGCCACTGTCCTATATTTATTTATTTTTTTTGTCCTGAAAAATGTGATCGGGCTTATTTTCGGGCTAGGGTTTATTTCTGGGGATATACCGGTTGGGAGTAATTTTACCACTTAAAAATTAGACTTACCAGACATCTGCATCACTCCCAGGTCCTTCTACGATCCTCACCGGGTACTGTGGAACGCATGGAGGACCTGCGGTGGAACACATCGATGCGGAATGGTATCACTGTGTGTGTGTGTGCGTGCGTGCGTGCGTGCGTGCGTGCGTGCGTGCGTGCGTGCGTGCGCTTTCCACTACAGGTCCTTGCATTCCACAGTGTCCCGTTAAATATTGGGTGAGTATGATTGGGGGGGTCTATGAGCTCTCTTTTTTTTTGGGGGGGGGGGTCTGATTTCTTTAATAAAGTGTCCTGCAGTATTCTTTACCTTTTTTTTTTTTTAGTTGCATGGACACTTCATTATTGTACCATGACTAGGGCTTATTTTCAGAGTAGGGCTTATATTTAAGCCTAAAGGCGGCGTTACATGGTACGATATATCTAACGATAAGTCGTCGGGGTCACGTCGTTAGTGACGCACATCTGGCATCGTTAGAGATGTCGTAGGGTGTGACACCTCCGAACGACTGTGAATGAGCAAAAATATTCACCTTATCGATGCTTGTTGACACGTCGTTCATTTTCATAAGGTTGGTCACATTCCTGGATGTCGGTTGTTCGTCGTTCCTGAGGCAGCACACATCGCTCTGTGTGACACCCCGCGAACGACGAACACAGCAGCTTACCTGCGTCCCGCTGGCAATGCGGAAGGAAGGAGGTGGGCAGGATGTTACGTCCCGCTAATCTCCGCCCCTCCGCTTCTATTAGCCGGCCGCTGTGTGACTTCGCTGTGACGCCGAACGTCCCTCCCCCTTCAGGAAGAGTATGTTCGCCACCCACAGCGAGGTCGTTTGGAAGGTAAGTACGTGTGACAGGGGGTTAACGACTTTGTACGACACGGGCAACAAATTGTCCGTGACGCACATACGATGGGGGTGGGTGCGATCGCACATGCCATCGCACGATAAATCGAGGCGTGTAAAGCAGCCTTTACTCTGAAAAGGCCGAAAATTCCTGGTAGGGCTTATAGTCAGGGTAGGGTTTATAGTCAGGGAAGGGCTTATAGTCAGGGAAGGGCTTATAGTCAGGGTAGGGCTTATAGTCAGGGTAGGGCTTATAGTCAGGGTAGGGCTTATAGTCAGCGTAGGGCTTATAGTCAGGGTAGGGCTTATAGTCAGGGTAGGGCTTATAGTCAGCGTAGGGCTTATAGTCAGCGTAGGGCTTATAGTCAGCGTAGGGCTTATAGTCAGCGTAGGGCTTATAGTCAGGGTAGGGCTTATAGTCAGCGTAGGGCTTATAGTCAGGGTAGGGCTTATAGTCAGCGTAGGGCTTATAGTCAGTGTAGGGCTTATAGTCAGTGTAGGGCTTATAGTCAGGGTAGGGCTTATAGTCAGGGTAGGGTTTATAGTCAGGGAAGGGCTTATAGTCAGGGAAGGGCTTATAGTCAGGGTAGGGCTTTTAGTCAGGGTAGGGCTTATAGTCAGGGTAGGGCTTATAGTCAGCGTAGGGCTTATAGTCAGGGTAGGGCTTATAGTCAGGGTAGGGCTTATAGTCAGCGTAGGGCTTATAGTCAGCGTAGGGCTTATAGTCAGCGTAGGGCTTATAGTCAGCGTAGGGCTTATAGTCAGCGTAGGGCTTATAGTCAGCGTAGGGCTTATAGTCAGCGTAGGGCTTATAGTCAGGGTAGGGCTTATGTTTTTAAACCTTACTTTGAAAATTCATGCCAGGGCTTTTTCTTGGGGTAAGGGTTATTTTCGGAGGAAACACGGTAGCTGTGCAAGTTGTCACTGTATAAATAGTCTGTCTGATGTGCCATTATTTTTATTTGTATCATTCTTCTATAAAGCACTGTTGGAGCCGGATAAATGTTGGGGCCTTGTAGCTCGGTCTTTGACTGTTCAGTTGGGCACAGCATCTAACCTCATTGGTGGCCAATTCTCTGCCGTCATTGTGACTCAATGGTCAATCGGCCTCATTACTGGTAAATGATTTATAGGTGTCCGGCAGCAAATCCCTGAAGTGCCGCTCAGAAATCTAATGTATTCCTACTCATTGCAGCACATTAGTCAGAATTGGCCGGTGCTGTCCAGTGTGACGCATTCTCTTCCCTACTGGGAGTTTGTCACTGATTTGCTGTAAGTAGCTATTCCATAATGATGATTTTTTTTTATTTTACACCTTTTGAGACATTCGGCCTCTGGCAACCAGCACCGGACCCGCCCTGTGTGTCATTTCCTTCTTTCTCCCAAAATCGCACACACAATAATCTCTGCTTATAAGATTATAGTAAATCTAATTTTTTCGGAGAAAAACCATATTTAGTGATCAATTTTTTTTTTTTTTTTCCTTTTATCTTTAAAGGGTATCCCTTTATTTATTTGTAGACTTTCTAGCAGATATGCCAAAAATACCTGATGGGTAGCAATGAGCAAAAAAGATTTGAACTGCCCTTTTCCAGTTTGGTCCACCATGATGGCATGACCAGGACGGCATTCCCTTCTCTGCTGGCATCCTGGTGCATTATGGTGGAATTGTGGCCTAATTAGTGGCAGAGGTACCTAGAATGCTGGGCAAAGGATGGCCATCATAGGAGGGAAGGCTGCCCTGACCTGGCCACCACGGAGAACCAAACTACCAAATCCTATAAAATCATGGTAGGTCTTATGTTCGGGGTAGGTCTTATGTTCGGGGTAAGTCTTATGTTCGGGGTAGGTCTTCTATTCGGGCTAGGTCTTATGTTCGGGGTAGGTCTTATGTTCGGGGTAGGTCTTCTATTCGGGCTAGGTCTTATGTTCGGGGTGGAGCTTATATTCGGGCTAGGTTTTATGTTCGAGGTAGATTATGTTCAGGGTAGGTCTTATGTTCAAGGTAGGTCTTATGTTCGGGGTAGGTCTTATGTTCGGGGTAGGTCTTATGTTCGGGGTAGGTCTTATGTTCGGAGTAGATCTTATATTCGGGCTAGGTTTTATGTTCGAGGTAGGTCTTATGTTCGGGGTAGGTCTTCTATTCGGGCTAGGTCTTATGTTCGGGGTGGAGCTTATATTCGGGCTAGGTTTTATGTTCGAGGTAGATTATGTTCAGGGTAGGTCTTATGTTCAAGGTAGGTCTTATGTTCGGGGTAGGTCTTATGTTCGGGGTAAGTCTTATGTTCGGGGTAGGTCTTATGTTCGGGGTAGGTCTTCTATTCGGGCTAGGTCTTATGTTCGGGGTAGGTCTTATGTTCGGGGTAGGTCTTCTATTCGGGCTAGGTCTTATGTTCGAGGTGGAGCTTATATTCGGGCTAGGTTTTATGTTCGAGGTAGATTATGTTCAGGGTAGGTCTTATGTTCAAGGTAGGTCTTATGTTCGGGGTAGGTCTTATGTTCGGGGTAGGTCTTATGTTCGGAGTAGATCTTATATTCGGGCTAGGTTTTATGTTCGAGGTAGATTATGTTCGGGGTAGGTCTTATGTTCGGTGTAGGTCTTATGTTCGAGGTAGATTATGTTCGGGGTAGGTCTTATGTTCGGGGTAGGTCTTATGTTCGGAGTAGATCTTATATTCGGGCTAGGTTTTATGTTCGAGGTAGATTATGTTCGGGGTAGGTTTTATGTTCCGGGTAGGTCTTATGTTCCGTGTAGGTCTTATGTTCGGGGTAGGTCTTATGTTCGGGGTAGGTCTTATGTTCGGGGTAGGTCTTATGTTCGGGGTAGGTCTTATGTTCGGGGTAGGTCTTATGTTCGGGGTAGGTCTTATGTTCGGGGTAGGTCTTATGTTCGGGGTAGGTCTTATATTCATGGTAGATATTATATTCGGGGTAGGTTTTATGTTCGAGGTAGATTATGTTCGGGGTAGGTCTTATGTTCGGTGTAGGTCTTATGTTCGGGGTAGGTCTTATATTCGGGGAAACTTTTATTGCTCATCTTTACTGATTGGTATAAAAGTGTTAACATGAATCAGAAAATTGAAATGATGAGACAAGGTGAGTCGCCCCTTTTTACAGTCCGGTTTTCTGACTCTTCTGTCATTCTATTTGTGGGAGGCATAAAAACTAATCAACAATTTCTCCTCCTTTCACTGGTGTCTTATTTTCAGACTCCCAATTTAAGAAAGTAGTAGTATTACTTTCTTGTTATTTTCACCCACTATGTTTTTTTTTTCAAAAAATAAGACCGTGTGATTATTTTTGGCTCCAAAAGATGTGCTAGGGCTTATTTTCGGTGTAGGTCTTATATTTTGTATTGGTGGCAGTGATTGGGTCGCCTATTAATGAAAAATGAATATTCACCCCTTCCCCACCAATAATTCAGCCCAGCCCTCTGCAGGCATCAGTGATTGGAACTTGTGTTAATGAAAAAATGAATATTCACCTCCTTCCCCGCCCACCCTTCTGCTGGCATCAGCGATTGATAATTTTGTAAATGAAATAATGAATATTCACCCCCTTCCACCACCCATTCCTCTGCTGGCAACAGTGACTGAAACTTTTGTAAATGAAAAAAATATTTACCCCCCCTTCCCTGCCCACCCCTCTGCAGGTGACAGTGATTGGAAATTGTGTTAATGAAAAAATGAATATTCACCCCCCCCCCTTCCCGCCCATATTCTTGCCTCCCCTTCTGTGCGGCTTCCGTGAATCACTCAGATTGTCGTATTACTACCCAAGGATTGCATCTCAATGCTCACACTGGCCGCCGCTCTTTTGAACGGAGCGTTTCAGTGTGTATTTCTTTGCGGCTGTCATGCTCAGGTAAGGATAACCACCGGTCATAGGATCGTGATGTGATCCTTGGGCAGTAAGACGGCGGTCTGACTGAATCACGACACCTGACACAGAGAGGTGGGCGGGGAAGGGGGTGAATATTCATTTTTTTCATTAACACAAGTTCCAATCACTGATGCTGGCAGAGGGGTGGGCGGGGTTATGGGCGGGTAGAAGGGTGAATATTCATTCCATTAACTAGCCGGCATGTGACTATAAACTACAGGGCTTACAGCAATACAACGGGACAATGTACATTACATATCCTGAGAGGGCTACCCAAGCCCTATTTCAGGATACTGTTAGTATGATGATCTGCAACAAGGGCGTATTTTTGAAGTAGGGCTTATATTTTAAACATACTCCAAAAAGGCAGAAAAATCCTACTAGCGCTTCTTTTCAAAAGCCTTTAAAACTATTGCAATACTAGACACAACCTATGGACTAGTGTGGCGCTGTATTTCCAATCCTGAATAACCTCTTTTAAGGCAGATTTGTTGCTAGAGTCCCAATGCAAACCAAACTTCAAATCCATTATTAAATAGATCACTTAAACCTGATGAGGCTGGTATACTTGCTTTGAAAGTAATTATTAAATATTACAATACTGCATACTACAAGTGAGCTAGACTTATACAATGCTCATTTTAATATATGGTAGGAAACCATGTAAAAAAGGATTCTAAAGCCGTTCTGAGATGGATTTTCACAGTAAGTACACCAGCCTCATCTGGTAGATCTGTTTATTAATATATGCAGTTTGTATAGTGAAATCTGGTGACCAATCAGGTTTACTTGCGAAAAAGATGGTGTGGTCCCTGGCAAGTAGATCTGGAATAGTAAGCAGTACGAAATACCAGACTTGTGGGGTAATCCTGCAGTTGGGGTGGGGTCCTGTGAGTAATAATTCGGCCATCTTGTGTCTGTCGGCTGTTAATGAATGGGTCTTGGGTGATTTTACTGCAGCTGAACATGAGATGCCGGAGACGGGAAGACTTTTTATTCCCATGAATGAAGAGGAACATCTGCTGCAGACACTTTCTCCAGCTTCTGTGTGCGTCACAGACGCCTCCACCCGTCATTGTAAAAAACATGAAATTTACAACACCATCAGGTCCAGAGCACGAAACCGGCAGCCAAAATAATGTTATAGCAATCGACACTTTGTGGATCCACGGAGGTCACTGACGTGAGCGGCTTTATGGCCTGTTAATGGGCAGCATGTCATAGACCGCTCTCCAGACGTCTGCCACCGAAAGGGCCACACCAAGAATTATACAGGCCGGGGCTTTGTAGCTCACATTGGCTTGTATAACTGGGAGCCAGTACATGGGATATTGAGACCATGTTGGACTCTGCACTTGCAGTATATCCCAGAAGTGAGTACACCCCTCGCATTTTTGTAAATATTTTATTATATCTTTTCATGAGACAACAGTGAAGATCTGACCCTGTGATACAATGTGCAGTGTCAGTGTGCAGCTTGTATAACAGGGGAAATTTCGTGTCCTCTAAATAACTCAACACACAGCCATTAATGTCTAAACTACCAGCAATAAGTGAGTACACCCCTAAGAGAAAATAACCAAATTGTGCCCTTGGTGTGACTATTTAGTGTGGCCGCCATTATTTTCTAGCACTGCCTTATCTCTCTTAGCACACTAGAGCTTCACAGGAGCCGCTGGATCCTCTTCCATCCTCCATGACGACATCACAGAGCTGGTGCATGTTGGAGACCTAGCGCTTTTCTACTTTCCATTTGAGGAGGCCCCACAGATGCTTAATAGGGTTGAGGTCTGGAGATTCTTGGCCGGTCCGGCACCTTCACCCTCAGTTTCTTTAGCGAGGCAGTGGTCATCTTGGAGGTGTTTGCGGTCATTATGTTGGAATATGAAGAAAGGGAATAATGCTCTGCTTTAGTTTGTCACAGTACATGTTGCATTCATGGTTCCCTCAATCATCTGTTGCTCCTCACAGCTGGCAGCACTCCTGCAGCCCCAAACCATGACACTCCCACCACCATGCTTGACTGTAGACAGGACACACTTGTCTTTGTCCTCCGTACCTGATTGTCGCCACACACGCTTGACAACATCAGAACCAAATAAGTTTACCTTGGTTTCATCAGACCACAAGGCATGGTTCTAGTAATCCATGTCCTTAGTTTGCTTGTCTTTAGCAAACTGTGGGCTTTATTGTGCATCATCTTTAGAAGAGGCTTCCTTCTGGAACAGCCGTGTAGACCAATATGATGCAGTGTGCAGGTATGGTCTGAGCACTGACAGGAGGATCCCTCCCCTTTAACCTCTGCAGCAATGCTGGCAGCACTCGCACGTCTGTTTTGAAAAGACGACCTCTGGGTATGACGCGGAGTACGTGCACTCAACTTCTGTGATTGGCCATGGCGAGTCCTGTACTGAGTGGATCTTAAATCTCTGTATGGTCTTGGCCACCGTTCTGCAGCTCAGTGTTGGTGTGGTGACAATCTTCTTATAGCCTCGGACATCTTTATGTAGAGCATCAATTCTTTTTTTTCAGATCCTCAGACAATTCTTTCCCATGAGGAGCCATACTGAACTTCCAGTGACCAGTATGAGAGAGTGTGTGAGGGATAACACCAAATGTAACACCCCTGCTCCCCCATTCACACCTGAGACTTTGTAACACTAATGAGTCACATGACACCGGCGAGAGAAAATGGCTAATTGGGCACAATTTGACCATTTTTCACTTTGGGGTTTTACTCACATGTCATCAATTTAGACATTAATGGCCGTGTGTTGTTATTTAGAGGACACCACATTTACCCGGTTATACAAGCTGAACACTGACACTGCACATTGTATCACAGGGTCAGATCTGCAGTGTTGTCCCAGGAAGAGATATAATTAAAATATTTTCAGAAATGCATGGGGTGTACTAACTTTTGTGATCTACTGTATATGCCCTAATGGTGTAATGGTCTCTTGTCCAGTATGCTAGGTGTAATCCTCAGTATCTGTATTATTCTGTATGTATACACTGCACAGCACCACTTCTCCAGTCCTGTATACTGTATGTAATCTCTCGCCTCTGCAGCTATTCTGGATATTTTAGGGGTCGTTGTTTGTAAAACTTTTGGACCATCTGTGAAAAAAAATTGACCAGTAGATTGTCAGCCTCGCCTGTCCGCACTCTGCGTCTCATTGTGTCCTGTTATTACCTGTGATATTTGCAAAACCGGTTACAAGTTACTTCTTTTTTTATTATTTCTTTTCATACAGCGACCTTCAGTATTGGGATTTTACCTTCAAAAGTAAATCTTTTGCTTACAACCAGGTACGGCGCTAATACTTATGCAACTGTGATTTAGAATAATATTAATGTTCTGGAGCTTCGCCTGAATCTAGAGATGGTTTTCTTTTGTTCCTGCTGCTCTCCATTCCAGAGATACGGCCCCTTCATTCCTATGTGTAATTCTAGGCCTTTGATCCTCAAATCTCTGAAAATCATATTGACCACACCCAGTTGGCTAAGTTTGTGGGGACTAATTCCGGTCAGCGATCCCACACTTATAACTTCAGTTTTCTGGGCTGATATTTGGGAGAAAACCTAAATTTCAGCCAATAGAACAAAGTTATATAAAAAGCAGTCATGGGAATTATTGGTTGTGGCGAATTGAGTTTATCCATCAACATCACCTCGATCATTTTAGTGAACCAGGAGATTGTTCTGGAAAAAGACTCCGTTTCTACAAAGGGATACGCGCTTGAGAAGTCGCAGTTAAGTGCCTTCGTATAGAATGCGTATATATTTTTAGAGGGAAGGACGACGAGGGCTGGATTCAGGTCAGGCACAAGAACTGTGATCTTGTGTATCCATAGTTGCACCTTTTCCCAAAAAGGAGCGACTCTCCTGCAAGACCCCCTAAAATTATGTAATAGATCCCCTTCCTCATCTCCACACCTCAACCACATGGGATTGAGTTCAGGAACCAATCACACCTTAGCAATTGGCCAATCGATGTGTGATTGGTGTATGTCCCGCCCCCCAGGATCCCTCACTGTATTACAGAAGCTCCTTCACTGCATGGGATGGTGTATTGGTGCTGAAGTGAAGAGGTGGGACGCCAACTGATCCTACAAGGATGTCTTTTCAATGGAAAAGCCCTGTAAACCCTCATTAATTCTGTTTGTGGCCCTATTTAACAATTATGTATTTGTAAAGTGAATGTTTTTAGTGTGTCTATGTACCTATATCTATATATACACTGTCCTGTCATATCAGTTGAGGTAAGAAAGGCATCAAAGCTCTGAATTTGTGGGGTGCAGGACCCATTGAGTTGGAGGGGAACACTGGTAGTGTAAGTGAACAGGAATGGGACAGCCGGTGATCCATCAGTTGAGGTAGCAAAGGTAGATCATAGTCCTCAGCTAGGGATGGGGGATGAGCCCTTAGTCAGTTAGTGGAAAAAAATACAAGTCATCCCCCACAGGTGGCACTACACAAGACCACGTTTCTGAAGAGCTTAAAATACCTAAGAGCTGGACACTCGCGCTCTCAACCAGTGGCACCATCCCAAGAGGAGCATACCATCAGCCCTGCAGATCTCCCCCCAACCAGACAAGCAACTGCCGACCTTTCCTGACGTTCCCCTTCCACCTGGCTATGTAACCACAGACCCCCTGGTTCCTCTTATTCCTCCCCTATCGTAAACTGTAAGGTGTATTCCCCTGGCATTATCATACCCTACACATCCTATATGTGATGACCCCTGTATCCAGTCTAGAGATCGGGATAGTTCTCCATCGTCACGTGGATGTTTGTGTGTATTGGGACGTGGCCGGTCATAGTGTTTCCTATGAGATAGTGACGGTATTATAGTTATGCAGGATGTTATACTGCTATAATCTGTAATAATAAACTTCTTTACCTACACCAAGTGTTGTGAATCTCCACATTAGCAGGAATTGTATACATAGGAAAAAGGAGAGAAACTAGACCCCCTCAGGAACCGGAATAAGGGGAGAATACTTTATTAGAATCCGAATATCGGATAACCCCCGGTCCCCTTTTTACAGTTTTTGCTCTCCAATGTTGACAGTCTTGGGTAGCGTCTGATTACTTCCACCTTTCATGAAGACCCTTGATCTTCCAGGTGAGGAGGATGACGAGTGCTCTGGTCGCTGTTGGTTTGGGTCATCTCACTCCACAACACATTAAGCTTCACCTAGAAGAGCGTAAGCCGCCAGTGTTTCCAAGAAATATCCTCGCACCTCCATCCGGACTGTTCCTCAAGGAAGTCGAATATGATGAGAAGGGTAAGAAAACTTTTACCCAAATGTTCAGGATTCTGTGTATGAGACACTTTAGTCTCTGCAGAGCTGATTTTACACTTTTTAGTCTCCGCTTACCTCTGATTCTTTGCAGTACAGGCGGATTCTACCCTTTTTCAATCTTCATAATGTGGATATCACATTGGGACACATCTATAAAATTTACAGACAAAATTTAGAGGCAAAATTCCACAAGGAAAACAAAAAATAAAAATACAAATGGATATAAAAAGTGTGTGTGTGTGTGTGTGTGTATATGTATATATATATATATATATATATATATATATAAGATAGATAGATAGATATAATATACAGTACAGACCAAAAGTTTGGATACACCTCATTCAAACAGTTTTCTTTATTTTCATGACTCTGAAAATTGTAGATTCACATTGAAGGCATCATAACTATGAATTAACACATGTGGAATGAAATACTTAACAAAAAAGTGTGAAACAACTGAAAATATGTCTTATATTCTAGGTTCTTCAAAGTAGCCAACTTTTGCTTTGATTACTGCTTTGCACACTCTTGGCATTCTCTTGATGAGCTTCAAGAGGTAGTCACCGGAAATGGTTTCCCAACAGTCTTGAAGGAGTTCCCAGAGATGCTGAGCACTTGTTGGCCCTTTTGCCTTCACTCTGCGGTCCAGCTCACCTCAAACCATCTCGATTGGGTTCAGGTCTGGTGACTGTGGAGGCCAGGTCATCTGGGCAAACCGGAATAGCACGCCGTTGCACGATGCTGTGGTAGCCATGTTGGTTCTGTATGCCTTCAATTTTGAATAAATCCCCAATAGTGTCACCAGCAAAGCACCATCACACCTCCTCCTCCATGCTTCACGGTGGGAACCAGCCATGTAGGGTCCATCCGTTCACCTTTTCTACAAAGACACAGTGGTTGGATCCAAAGATCTCAAATTTGGACTCATCAGACCAAAGCACAGATTTCCACTGGTCTAATGTCCATTCCTTGTGTTCTTTAGCCCAAACAAGTCTCTTCTGCTTGTTGCCTGTCCTTAGCAGTGGTTTCCTACCAGACTTCTGCACAACACAACTGATGGTCCCAACCCCAATTATAAGGCAAGAAATCCCACTTACAGTTAGGTCCAGAAATATTTGGACAGTGACACAATTTTCGCGAGTTGGGCTCTGCATGCCACCACATTGGATTTGAAATGAAATCTCGACAACAGAATTCAAGTGCAGATTGTAACGTTTAATTTGAAGGTGTGAACAAAAATATCTGATAGAAATTGTAGGAATTGTCACGTTTCTTTACAAACACTCCACATTTTAGGAGGTCAAAAGTAATTGGACAAATAAACCAAACCCAAACAAAATATTTTTATTTTCAATATTTTGTTGCGAATCCTTTGGAGGCAATCACTGCCTTAAGTCTGGAACCCATGGACATCACCAAACGCTGGGTTTCCTCCTTCTTAATGCTTTGCCAGGCCTTTACAGCCGCAGCCTTCAGGACTTGCTTGTTTGTGGGTCTTTCCGTCTTAAGTCTGGATTTGAGCAAGTGAAATGCATGCTCAATTGGGTTAAGATCTGGTGATTGACTTGGCCATTGCAGAATGTTCCACTTTTTTGCACTCATGAACTCCTGGGTAGCTTTGGCTGTATGCTTGGGGTCATTGTCCATCTGTACTATGAAGCGCCGTCCGATCAACTTTGCGGCATTTGGCTGAATCTGGGCTGAAAGTATATCCCGGTACACTTCAGAATTCATCCGGCTACTCTTGTCTGCTGTTATGTCATCAATAAACACAAGTGACCCTGTGCCATTGAAAGCCATGCATGCCCATGCCATCACGTTGCCTCCACCATGTTTTACAGAGGATGTGGTGTGCCTTGGATCATGTGCCGTTCCCTTTCTTCTCCAAACTTTTTTCTTCCCATCATTCTGGTACAGGTTGATCTTGGTCTTATCTGTCCATAGAATACTTTTCCAGAACTGAGCTGGCTTCATGAGGTGTTTTTCAGCAAATTTAACTCTGGCCTGTCTATTTTTGGAATTGATGAATGGTTTGCATCTAGATGTGAACCCTTTGTATTTACTTTCATGGAGTCTTCTCTTTACTGTTGACTTAGAGACAGATACACCTACTTCACTGAGAGTGTTCTGGACTTCAGTTGAGGTTGTGAACGGGTTCTTCTTCACCAAAGAAAGTATGCGGCGATCATCCACCACTGTTGTTATCCGTGGACGCCCAGGCCTTTTTGAGTTCCCAAGCTCACCAGTCAATTCCTTTTTTCTCAGAATGTACCCGACTGTTGATTTTGCTACTCCAAGCATGTCTGCTATCTCTCTGATGGATTTTTTCTTTTTTTTCAGCCTCAGGATGTTCTGCTTCACCTCAATTGAGAGTTCCTTAGACCGCATGTTGTCTGGTCACAGCAACAACTTCCAAATGCAAAACCACACACCTGTAATCAACCCCAGACCTTTTAACTACTTCATTGATTACAGGTTAACGAGGGAGACGCCTTCAGAGTTAATTGCAGCCCTTAGAGTCCCTTGTCCAATTACTTTTGGTCCCTTGAAAAAGAGGAGGCTATGCATTACAGAGCTATGATTCCTAAACCCTTTCTCCGATTTGGATGTGAAAACTCTCATATTGCAGCTGGGAGTGTGCACTTTCAGCCCATATTATATATATATAATTGTATTTCTGAACATGTTTTTGTAAACAGCTAAAATAACAAAACTTGTGTCACTGTCCAAATATTTCTGGACCTAACTGTATTAAACCTGACAGGGCACACCTGTGAAGTGAAAACCATTTCCGGTGACTACCTCTTGAAGCTCATCAAGAGAATGCCAAGAGTGTGCAAAGCAGTAATCAAAGCAAAAGGTGGCTACTTTGAAGAACCTAGAATATAAGACATATTTTCAGTTGTTTCACACTTTAAGTATTTTATTCCACATATGTTAATTCATAGTTTTGATGCCTTCAATGTGAATCTACAATTTTCAGAGTCATGAAAATAAAGAAAACTCTTTGAATGAGCAGGTGTGTCCAAACGTTTGGTCTGTACTGTGTGTGTGTGTGTGTGTGTGTGTATATATATATGTGTATGCAATATGAATGTATGCAATAAGAAAAAAAAAATAAACCTTGTGTCGTCTGATGCTGCAGTTACTTCCATTTTCATCTGTTCCCTATTGACTTAACTAAGCAAGGATCAGTTGGAGCGTGGCAGGCTCAGACTACAGTTTATTTGTAGTCTGTTACCATGGAGACGCATTGTGCACATAGGAGCTGCAGATATTTTAAGTAGGTTTATTTTCAAAATGTCCTGTTTGAGTAGCCATAGGCATGATATCCCTTGGCCTGGTTTAGAGCAAAGTCTAGGAGAGCTCTGAGAGATGGCACTCACAGACCGTCCTTGTGTTCGGTCACAGCCGACGCTCTTCGTATAATGAACCCTGTTTCACTGACGACAAAGGAGAAGAAAGCTGCTTATGGTAATTTCCTCTAAGACTGGCAGTATTTCATTGCGCCCTCTCATTGTATCCTCTTATTAGTGAGGCTGAGGCAGGGAGCCGGCTGCCGGGGACAGAGCGCCTGTTATTTCCCGTCTGCAGATCTCCGCACCAGTTGTGGATTTTTTTTCCCTCTGCGATCCTCCGCTCTATAACCGTCCAGCTGGTGACATAATAGAAACCAGAGCTGTAATCATTGCACGTCCGGGACGAGCAGCTCCCCTAATTACTCCACACTGCTGTCCAAAAAACGCTGAATAATGGCACCGGGTGCAAGCGTTCAGCCTCCAGTACACTGTTGTGATCACTGAGAGTACTGCCATTGACAAAAAGTCATCCGAATTCTAAATATTTTGGCTCTGTGATGTCATTAGCCATTCCTTACGCCATTTACTAAGCTCGCTCCGCCATAATGAACGGTCTAGAAAAGGTCTGTGTTAATGTTGGATAATATAGTGTCTGGATTGGCATTTTTGAAAAAAAAAGGCACAATGTCCCCCATTCAGGATCCAGAATAGGCAGATGATGTAGAGAAGGGGTTAAGCCATGCTGCCGTTGAAGAGCGGTGAACACAGGATCCTGAAAAATGATTTATTCAACGTGTTTCGGAGCTGATACTCCTTCTTCAGGTCCATCATGTCACAATATGAAATGTCCTGAAGGAGGGTCCACTCCGAAACGCGTTGAATAAATCACCAGGATCCTGCGTTCATCTCTCTTCAATGGCAGCGCAGCTTTTAACCCTTTCTCCCCATCGTCTGCATTCCACGCTGTGGGGCTGCTGCAACCATCATTTGTGCCTTTCTGGTGATTGTGTCCTACATGAGCCATCTAGGTGGGCAAGCCCTTGCCTTTGCTCACGTCATCGTCTTCACAGGTCAGACACTAGTGCCTTGTCTTTCCATATAGTTAGGATCCAGAATGGAGCAGCTACAAAGAGTGCCCCCCCCCCCCCCTCGCTGGAGGACTCTTTGTATCTTACTCTTTGTAACCTAAACATGACGCAAAATTCTGGCATGACCGATGATGATAAAATCCCCCCACAATGTGCTTAATTTGTCTTGTTAAAGCCCCCCGGCCAGGGGTCTGCGCACTCGTGGACAGTTGATTGTGTAGATATAGACAGACCTATTTAAAAAAAAAAAAAAAAGACTATTTAAAGCTACAACCTTTATCAAATATGGTCCCCAAAGTATTGCATACTTTTAATACAACAATGTCAGATAATACTCACTATAGAGTTTTATTTGAGGCTGTTTTACAAGATTGTAATCCTTTGGGGACCACTTTTGTTAATATGGGAAATACCTTTAATTATTGTACTTTGATGCTGAGTTACATCCTGTATTATACTCCAGAGCTGCACTCACTATTCTGCTGGTGCAGTCACTGTGTACATACATTACTGATGCTGAGTTATATCCTGTATTATACTCCAGAGCTACACTCACTATTCTGCTGGTGCAGTCACTGTGTACATACATTACATTACTGATCCCGAGTTACCTCCTGTATTATACTCCAGAGCTGCACTCACTATTCTGCTGGTGCAGTCACTGTGTACATACATTACTGATGCTGAGTTTCATCCTGTATTATACTCCAGAGCTGCACTCACTATTCTGCTGGTGCAGTCACTGTGTACATACATTACATTACTGATCCTGAGTTACCTCCTATACTATACTCCAGAGCTGCACTCACTATTCTGCTGGTGCAGTCACTGTGTCCATACATTACTGATGCTGAGTTCCGGGCCTAGTTTCCATCTGTTACTGATCGGCCATTACCCCGTGAGCCTTCATGTGATGTCTGTGGCAGTCGACTGCTCCAAATACTCATTTCTAGAAATCACTAAACTCTGTAGTCTGCGTTTTTCTAATGGGTGAATTCCCACATAAGCGGCAAATACAACTCTACAATAGGAGAACCCGTCTTGTCAGCACATTGTCTGCGGATTTCCTATTTTGCTCTTTTCTACCCGTCTTCTGCAGACGCGCTCCCTTCTGTCATCAGCCCCTTTTTACAGTTTGGTTTGTATTGTCTTTATTAAGAAGTCGCACTAATGTTCTTTCCATCCTTCTTGAGCTAAGTTAGCTTGATCCAAAGAGAAGAAATGAGTTTGCATAAGTTTTGACGCCCTATCCAGCTATGACGTTGTACATTTCTGTGTGTCGCTTGCAGTACCACTCTTTTCCTCTAGTACACACAATGTAATTACACGGCTTTATTATGACTGATGGTGATTGGTGGTCCGCCCCGTCCCGGGGTCCTCGGGGGCCGTTCCTCCGGCGTTCGCTGTAGGATGCGGACGATCTTCAGATCCCATTACCTTTCTTGATCTAAGTAATGTCTCCTTTTTTTTTTTTTTTAGATTTCAAGCTCAAGAAGACGGAGCCGAGGAGACGCCCCCCGGGGGACACATGATGGGGACCCCCATGGTGCAGATTTGTAACTTTTTATTTAATGAAATCTTATAAATATTTTTACTTTTTTTAAATATTGTTGACTTTTGTCACTTTTTTAATGAATAATGAAGAATTCTGGTTTGCACAGTGCCGGGGATCAGCTCCTTTGCAGAGGTCCAGGCGCCGCGGAGCTCTCGGGGGTGACAGCGGGTCACATCTACATTTACATATGATGTTGTATCCTAACCACAGTCCTGGAAAACACCTTTAAGGGGGTGTTCATTATTTCACAACCATTTCTAGCCCCATATAACATCAAAAAAGCATAGATCTGCCTTGCAGACAATGCTGTGATTCCCAGTGGCCATTAGACACTGTTATAACCGCTGCAGCCAATTGGTGGCTGCTGATTGGCTGCAGCCTTCACAGTTCTGTCATATAGAAAAATTCCTGAAATACAAAGGCTGCAGCCAATCTCATGACTGAACATAACTGCTGGGATTGCGGCTCTAGTGTGAGTTAAGTTTGTGGGGTTTTTTTTGTTTTTTTTTTTATGTGGCTACTAAAGCAGTTAAAGGGGTTGTTCACTACTGTACAACCCCTTTAATGCATACACACTGCTATTCCAGAGTCAGAAGGACATCTCTTACCTCGAGAGATATATATATATATTTATCTTTAATGCAGGATGCAGATTGTAATCGCATTTACTGGTTCTTGTCTCGTGAGCTCACAATCTATCTTCTCTTACTTACACTTATAGCTTCTAGGGGCAGATACATAGGAAACAAGGTGACCTCTTTGTAGGTGTTTGGTGCGTAGTTGGGCAGGAAACTAGAAAACAGAGGATGCTCAGACAAACAGATACATCCTGTATTATGCTCTAGAGCTGCATTCACTATTCTGCTGGTGCAGTCACTGTGTACACACATTTCATTACTTATCCTGTACTGATCCAGAATTACATCCTATTCTGCTAGAGCTGCACTCACTATTCTGCTGGTGCAGTCACTGTGTACATTACATTACTTATCCTGTACTGATCCTGAGTTACATCCTGTATTATACTCCAGAGCTGCACTCACTATTCTGCTGGTGCAGTCACTATGTACATACCTTACATTACTGATCATGTACTGATCCTGAGTTACATCCTGTATTATACTCCAGAGCTGCACTCACTATTCTGCTGGTGCAGTCACTATGTACATACAATACATTACTTATCCTGTACTGATCCTGAGTTACATCCTGTATTATACTCCAGAGCTGCACTCACTACTCTGCTGGTGCAGTCACTATGTACATACCTTACATTACTGATCATGTACTGATCCTGAGTTACATCCTGTATTATACTCCAGAGCTGCACTCACTATTCTGCTGGTGCAGTCACTATGTACATACAATACATTACTTATCCTGTACTGATCCTGAGTTACATCCTGTATTATACTCCAGAGCTGCACTCACTACTCTGCTGGTGCAGTCACTATGTACATACCTTACATTACTGATCCTGTACTGATCCTGAGTTACATCCTGTATTATACTCCAGAGCTGCACTCACTATTCTGCTGGTGGAATCACTGTGTACATACATTACATTACTGATCCTGTAGTGATCCTTGAGTTACATCCTGCTTTATCCTCCAGAGCTGTGCTCACTATTCTGTAGGTGGAGTCACTGTGTATATACATTACAGTACTGATCCCAAGTTACATCCTGTATTATACTCCACAGCTGCACTCTCTATTCTGCTGGTGCACTCATTGTGTAAATACATTAACCTGTACAGATCCTAACTTAAACTGTACTAAGACATGTTTCCATGTGCGACAAATGCAGTGTTTACACTACATGAGAATATGGTCTTAGCTCCAGAGCTGCATTCATAATTCTGGGTATAAACTATGACTTTAATAACTAAAAATTCAAGTTTGAGGTGTGCAACCCTTGTTCTTTCCTACCTGCAAAGAAGCGGAAGAGACTCTAATAAATTGTGTTGGTTTTTTTTCCCATTTAATACATTGTTTGTATATATACCTTTAGGCTAGGAACGCACTTTGCGTTCTCCTACTTGCAGTTTAGAACACACGTTTTGTGCTTAATTGATTTGACCAAAGTTGCCTTTTTCTGAAATTTAGCGCTGAAAACACAAGAGTTTTTGCCGCGTATTTGATGCGTTTTCAGCGCTTTTTATCTGCGTTTCCACCTGCGTTCTGATAGTTGCGTTTTGAACATAAAGACACTGCTTAATAAAGTTTAAATAGTCAAAATCTTAGAAAAAATGGTAAAAAAAGAATCAAATCTATAATCATAGAAAAAATCATGAAATTAATTTATGTTCATTAAATTATTGCGATATGATATTTTATGGAAAAATTGCACTAAATTATTATTTTCCTTAATTTAAATTGTCGGACTATGTGTGTGTGTGTAAAGGGACATATGAAATCATTATTTGAATGTCTAAAACGCATGTTTTCTGCACTGAAAAAGCCGGTAAAACGCAGGAATTTGAAGGAATCTAGATTTTTGCCACTTCTCATTGACTCCAATGTTAGCAAAACGCACCGAAAATGGTAAAAACAATTGACCTGCTGCTTCTTTGAACGCAGAAATAAGCAAATTAAACGCAGCGTTTAGAAACGCAAAGTGCGGTCAGAAAATCCACTTTTTCCATAGACTTTGCTGGTAAATCAAAACGCATGCCTTATGGCAAGAAAAAGGTACTTCCCAAAACGGACCTAAAAAGCACCAAAAACGCAAAGTGCGTTCCTAGCCTTATCGTTTTTTCTGTTAATTTTTGTATTAACGCTTAATTTCTACATTCTTACTTGGTGCACCTGATTTGGTGGCTAATTTCTATTTTCGTTATTGCTATTAATATGCGATCTATTATCCTTGTGCTTTCTGTACTCTTGTATTCTGCAGTTTTCCTGCCTCCTGTTGCTCTGATTTCCCATTTTGTGATGTTGAGGGCGCTGGTGTAGTCTGTGCTCTGCGCTGTTGTTTTCAGAGAACGTTTACGCCACCTGCTGGATGCGTTTGGGTACTACTAGCATTGAAAATAATTTTTAATGAAGATTTAATGCATACAGAGTATTAGGAATTTGTATCACAGAGATCCTAAAAGAACAAGGTCAGTGCATGAGTTTACCACTCGCATAATTCTCTTTAAAAAAAAAAATAAATTTCAAAATATAAATTAAAAAAAAACCAAACCATTGCAGCCGGCGGCGAGTATTTTCAGGCCGTGTTGGCGTCTCCATTTAAGATTACTAAGATGAGAGAGCTTGGTCACTTCACTGGTTTGCAAAGTAGATTTTTTTTTTTTTAGTTATACAGTAGCACATTCTACCTGTAAAGAGTCAAGTGGGCGGGGCTTGTCTTGGCTGGAGTCCTGCATGTGCACAGATTTCTTAACTAAAGAGATTGGGCTGCCGAATTGTCATTATTACTTGGAGCCTGAGCAGCTGGACCCTCAGCGGTCACCACTATGGCCTGATCACAATATGGCAGGTGTGGATCACCAGGATGCACAGGCTGGAACTATAGTAGACATATCAGAAAGGTTTCTGTGCAGTATACGTGGTGTGGGCGCAGGTCACTTCCTGTGGTTATACTGAGTGCACGCGTGAAGGGAAGTTTTGTTCCTCTCATCTGCATTGTGCCGGGGCGGTGATGAGCAGCCGGCTCTCCTGGAGGTGCACGGAGCTGTGAGATCTCCCTGCCGATCACTCACATGGAGATCACATTGAACGTCCCAGGAGGAAACTGCTCCTTACAGGCGGACTTCCAGTATGGCTTCTTCACGGTCATGTACAGCCTGGTGTTTATTCTCGGCTTACCCGGCAATGTCTTGGCGTTGTACTACCTGTGCCAAAACAGGCAGCGCTCCCGCAGTGCCAACATCTACTTTGTGAACCTCTCTGCGGTGGATTTCGTCTTCATCTGCCTCTTACCTCTTCGCATTTATTATCATAATGCCGGGAATAACTGGATCTTTGGAGATGTGGCGTGCCGGATCACCGGTGCCCTTTTCTACACCAACATCTACCTGAGCATTGGCTTCTTTACGTGCATCAGTTTGGACCGATACCTCGCCGTGGTGCACCCGCTAACGTACATGAAGGTCAAGTGCACGCGCTACTCCTTGATCCTGACCGTTATCATCTGGATTATTTGCGGGGCCATTACATTGCCTTTGATCCTGGGAGGACCGCTCGGCAGCGGGAACGGCACAAGGACTTCTTGCTTTGATGGCTTCTCCACCTCAGCGTGGCAGGATCGGCTGGCACCGTATAACACCTGTGCCTTGATCTTCGGCTTTCTTCTCCCCTTCGCCATCGTGGTGGTGTTCATGCCGATATTTGCACGGAGGATCTGTCGGATGAAGTCCAGCAGCCATCGGAAGGTGGCCCTGAGGATCATCCTCTTCATTCTGGTGGTCTCCTTGATCTGCTTCTTGCCCTACAACATCTCGCACTTGCTTTACTTCATGATGAAAATGGACCTGATCCAGGATTGTGCCAGCGCCGTATACATCTACAAGCTGCGCCGCATCACCCTGGCCTTAGTAAGTCTGAACAGCTGCCTGAACCCCACTCTGTACTTCATCCCATATCTCAGCCGAAGGTTGAACGCCCCCTGCACCAAGCAGACGTACCACATCCAGACGGAAAGACCGGCTGCCAGACCCCCTACTACAACCACCGCGCCTTGTGTGCCGAGAAAACTGGAACCGGTCACTATACTGGGGGCCAATGTGGAGTGGTCCGTCCTATGATCCCATTCTTTATACTGACACTTGTAGAGCTCCTTCATCCCTGATGGCAAATTAAATGGAGATAAGTTCAGGGCAACTCCTTTACCAGGTCCAAGTTTTATTGGAATATTATATGTATATCTGCTATAGAGACCGATGAAGTGGACGGGGTCTCACTTTAGGGAGGAAATATTGCTTTTATATTGTGTAAAGTGTCCAGCTCTTAATAAATGTGTATTTTCTTTTTTTATTTGACCTCTACCTGCTCTTTCTATTCCTTCACATACAATTAATCGTCCATTTTTCATGAAAACGCCCATTATTAGCTTTGGATGGAAATGTAATATAAGAATCTGTTCAAATGCAGTTTTTAGATAGATAGATATCTATATATATATATATATATATATATATATATATATATATATAGATATCTATATATATATATATATATATATAATCTATCTCTATATCTATATCTCTCTATCTCTATCTCTATATATATTACAGTATCCATTACAATTGGATGCAAGCTAGAAACGTTAAAACAAAACAGGTTCATTAAACACTTGTTTCTGCTTTACATGTTTTTATTAGAAATGTCTACAAAACCTCCTATGGTTGTGGGCATGGTAATCTGTTCGCAGGTTTTTGCCACCTATTCTGAGAGTAGCATAATGTAGGGGCTGAGATCCCGATTCTAGCAATGTGTCACGTACTGAGCTGCTTAGTGTAACTTTTATAAAATCATTGTTTAATCAGCAGGAAATTATCATTACAGGACTATTTGGCATGCTGTCAGGTAGTCCAGCATACCTCTAGACAAAATTTATATAAAATCTGTTATCAGAATCATTGCTCTGTACTGGATCTGTAGACAGAAACATTGTAAGTAGGACATTTTTTAAAGGATATCTGTCACCAGTTTTTGCCACCTAATCTGAGAGCAGCATAATGTAAGGGCAGAGACCCTGATTCCAGTGATGTGTCACTTACTGGCCTGCTTAGTATAGCTTTTATAAAATCACTCTTCAATCAGCAGGAGATTATCATTACAGGACTACCGACTAGTCCAGCATATTCATGAGCTTTGTATAACTGCTAGATCTGCAGCAGAGAAAACAGGGATTACCAAAATGACAGCAAACAGCTCAGTAAGTGACACATCACTGGAACCAGGGTCTCTGTCTCTACATTATGCTGCTCTCAGATGGGGGAGCAAAAACCTGGTGACAGATTCCCTTTAATTGATCACTATTCGTTAGGAGCCATTTCCCATATATTTCAATATATGAAAAAATATATGTGGCTTAAAAAAAACAACACACTTCTGTTCATGTTAATGTATTATCTATGGGAAGGTTTTATTTTTGTTTTTAGGATTCCAAAACCGTAAATAACATAAAAGGTTTGTGCACAAGTTGAGTATTTGGTTGCAGCAATATCTGCATCTCTCGGCAGGAAAACCGCAGAAAGCATTGACCTTCTGCAGATTATTTTCTGCACCAAATCTGCAAGGAGAGAATACTCAATGTGTGCATTCAGGATTTGCATGGACTTTGCTGGCATCAGGATTTGCTTGCAGTTTTGTGACAAAACGGGACAAAAAAAATGTAATAAAAATGAACTGTAGAAGGAATCTGTCACCAGATTTTTGCTCCCCATCTGAGAGCAGCATAATGTAGAGGCAGAGACCCTGATTCCAGCAATGTGTCACTTACTGAGCTGTTTCATAAATCAATATTTCCTCTGCTGAAGATCTAGCAGTTATACAGAGCTCATGAATATGCTGGACTACCTGCAGCATGCCAAGTAGTCCTGTGATGATAATCTACTGCAAATTAATCGGTGATTTAAATCAAAACTACACTAAGCAGCCCAGTAAGTGACAAAAATGGAATCAGGATCTCTGCCCCTACATTATGCTGCTCTGATTAGGTGGCAAAAACCTGGTGACAGATTCCTTTTAACGGGTTATTCACAAAAAGACCCCCCCCCCTTACCATAGAATAGGGGCTAACTTAATGATCACTGTGCATCTGTCTGCAGGCCTGAGATTGGGGCTTTACAGCTTTGTCCTGCATGAAGCGGAGGTGCGATGCTTGGTCTCCGCTTTCTCCAATAGTCCCATTCACAATGAATGGAGCGGAGTACAGTGCTCCAGTTTCTCCACTAATTCCATTGACAATGAATGAAGCGGAAGCCGAGCATTGCTCCTCTGCTCCATTCAGGACAGGGCTGCAGCTCTTATTTTGTGATCACTGGGGTCCTTTGTTTACCATAATCCAGAATGTGATTGCTAGGGCCGTGCCGTGCTTCATTGGCATCATTATGTTGCCTGTGTTTTTAGGTCTTAAGGTGGTGTCACACATAGCGACAACGACGTCGCTGCTGTCACCATTTTCTGTGACGTCCCGTCGCTGTCGCTGTGTGTGACATCCAGCAACAACCTGGCCCTTGCTGTGAGGTCGCCGGTCGTTGCTGAATGTCCTGCTTCATTTTTTGGTCGTCGCTCTCCCGCTGTGAAGCACACATCGCTGTGTGAGACCGCAAGAGAGTGATGAAATGAAGCGAGCAGGCGTCTGGCAGCTGCGGAAAGCTGTAACCACGGTAAACATCGGGTAACCAAGAAGCCCTTTCCTTGGTTACCCGATATTTACCTTAGTTACCAGCGTCCGCTGCTCTCACGCTGCCAGTGCCGGCTCCCTGCACACGTAGCTGGAGTACACATTGGGTAATTAACCCGATGAGTACTCTGGCTAGGAGTGCAGGGAACAGGGAGCTGGCACTGGCAGCGTGAGAGCGGCGGACGCTGGTAACGAAGGTAAATATCGGGTAACCAAGAGAAGTGCTTTCCTTGGTTACCTGATATTTACCTTAGTTACGCTTCCACGCGTCGCTGGGGGCTGGTGAGATCTGCCTGTTTGACAGCTCACCAGCGACCATGTAACGATGCAGCCGCGACCCTGATAAGGTCAGATCGCTGGTCGTGACCACTGCTGCGTCGCTATGTGTGACACCACCTTAAGTGTAGCTTGCAATTAAAGATTAAAGGGGGAGAGGGGGGGTGGTCTTAACCTCTGCGCCCGACCTCCTTGGTGCACCTGACATCATTGGATCTAGTAAGCAAGAAAATATGACGAGGATGAAGGAGACAAGAGTGAAGACCTACGGTAAGGAGGCGCGGACTAGACGTCAGACAGATTAGATTCATGGTTGTCAGAGGTGAGGGAGCGCTGCCCGAATTATAAGGGAACGTAACATTCAAATGTCTAAAATCTGCAATGCGATAGTTGTGGAAAACACCCCCTGCTCGTAGCTGAAGACGACACCGTTATCAATTAACAGATCGGTTTCATTGCTTCCATCTTGCTTTAGAAGCTAAAAGGTCAGTTCCTCCATCTACGGCTGGTTTCAGACGTCAGTGTTTTAGGTACACATGACATCAGTTTTTAACACGGATGCCACATGTACCGATGTTATTATTTGCTGTTCCTCGCACACCCGTGTTTTCACACGGACGGTGTGATCGCTTGTGGCTCCACACACACACACACACGTCCGTTTTTTCTCCGGCAGCACGAGGGTCCCACAGATCGCACACTGATGTGATCCGTGTGACACGTGCCGGAGAAAACACAGGTCTTTTTAATAAAAAGATTTTCTATATTTACCTCTCTCCAGCTCTGCTGCCTCCCGCTCCTGACCCCCGCTCATTATACTCACTGAATATTGTGTCCTGTGGAGCTGGAAGCCGGAGCATTGCGGGGTGAGTATACAGCAGTGTGTGTTCATTCAGTGTATACATGCATGTGTGCTATGTGTGTATGTGCTCTGTGTATCCATGTGTGTATACATATGTGTACATGTGGTCAGACTGTGTGTGTGTGTGTGTGTGTGTGTGTGTGGTGAGAACCTAGAAGCGGGGACAACATCGGGGACTCATCACTGTTCTGTAGCGCGGGTGTCGCAGGGGTCAGAGTTCTTTGGGAACTCCGATGACCTCCTGGATGTCACTGTGCTTGCAGAATACTCACATGTCCCCGCGATTCTCCGGCTTCCTGGTCCTGAGTGCAGTGAATAATCGATGAATATAATGAGCGGCGGTCAGGAGCGGGAGGCAGCAGAGAGGAAGAAAACAGGTAAATATGGAAAGTCTTTTAATTTCACAGACCTGTGTTGTTTCTGGTACCTGTCACACGTATGCAAACATGGATGTAACACACGTATGACCATAACCATGCGTGTGACTTGTACCTGATTAAACACGGACGTTTGAAACCAGCCTACATCTGCTCAGGGTTGTGCACAGGCCCCTGCGGTTTGGCTGCCGTCTCCTACGACTCCCTTTGATCCATAATTACATTTTACACCTTCACAACTCGGATTTGCAGTAATTGCAGAAAAGTGAAACTTCCTGTGTGAATCATCTCCTACAGGCGGAGTATTTATAACCTTGTTCCATTGTGATGGCGCTCCGGTTCCTACAGAGTCACAATCTGCCGCAGGTGGAAAGTAGAAACCCACAGAGGAAACGAGCGGCCACTGCAGCGCCGCGCGCACACACGAGTGCCGCGCAGATACGAGCGCCGCGCACAAGGTAGAAGTCACTACATTTATCACACAGGCTGTGACATTGTAACATACCCTCCTGCAGAAATCTGTGCGCCTCATGTATAGGGTATAGAGAATAATAGTATGGGTTTATATATATATATATATATATATATATATATATATATATATATATATATATATATATATATATATATATATTAGTTAACCCTGTATTGGGGCAGAGTGGATGTGTTCTTAGGTGACTTTCTACACACTGCACAGATCAACAGTAGAAGTGAATATTAGAAACTTTGTAATATGTAATCAAATAATTATGCCAGTTTCTCCACTTATTAGCCACCTCTTTGGCTTCACACTGTAGATGGTTGTTGGCGGCCATCTCTCCCTTATACACGAGCGTTCCTATGTTCTCTCTGGTGACAGCCTATCGCCATCCCACTGTGTTCCCCTCCCCATTCAGTGGTCCCGTTCGGGCTACCATCCAAACCCCCCCCCTCTCCCCACCCTGCAAAACATGATTTGGATTTATCTGCTGCGGGGGCCACTGACTATAATGGTGCAGACGAAGTCACAGTGTATGATTATGCACCATTTTTGGGAGACGGACACAGATTGCTTCTGGGTGTCCACCTCCAATAGGCCTATACTCCCGAAAATGGTGCACGATACAGCACATAACGAGTCCGTCTATGTGCCCACAGACGTTTCTGCAGGTGCATGCAGCTATCCATTGTTGCGGTATTTCTGTGGAATTTTTGCGGTAAACCTATGGAAACAGGGCGGATTTTGTGCGGAAGTCCTGCCCTCTATCTCCATAGTGAAGGAGCGGGAATTTTGCAGATAATTCCGCAGGAATATTGACACGCAGTTACGTGAAATCCGCAGCATTGATACAGCACTCCCCAAATCCCATAGGATGACTTGGGGAGTGTCTGTACTTAAACTTGCGGATTTATCTGGAAAATCTAGAAAATCCGCAGGTAGGTTTTCCCATGGGCACATGGCCTTATGGGGCCCCGTTGATTCATACATTAGAATCCCTTTTTGCAGGGGGTTTGGACGGAAGCCCCGACTAGACCACTGAACAGGGAGAGGAACGCAGTGTGACAGCGGCCTCATGGCACCTATGTACATTAGCCGGCTGTTGTCCGAATCTGTCATCATGTTATCTTACAGGTGCCCTAATGATTGGAAGTGCAGCCATGTCACCAGCCCAGTACCCTCCCACTGTGAAAATGAGCAGCGACAGACCCCTTTTAACTAGCAATTATTTTTTTTAACTACCATTAAAAATTAAAAGGGGTTGTCCGGAGCTGCTTGCTTCCGCAGCCGGCAGTGAGGATGTTGTATTGGCAGATACCTGTGACTCTTGCAGGGATGGTGCTTTGTTCTGGCCGTAGCACAGTACCCTCAGCGGATGTAGGTGAGATACCTAAAACGGAAGCCACCTTAGCCACATCCACAATAATCACATTCCAGATTTGGACATTTTGGGTAACAGTTCCTGGTGGGGTCTGGTTGCTGGAGTTGCCATCTTGCATTAGGATGGAGATGCCGACTTTTTATCTTCTATTTTCTGCATTCTCCATTACCATTCCAGCAAGGTGAGTGCTGGTGGCACCGAGCTTACGTGGCATAACAATCCGAGGCCACGGCCCTGTCACGGTGCTTTCTTGCCTAAGGGTCCAGTAGCCCAATGGTAGCCTCTGATTGGCTAAAAGGGCTCATGTTAAAACACCTAGTCATAACAGCAGTATTCAAGGTATTTTTTTAACTAATTTATTTAAAGGGATTGTCCACTATTTGGACAACTCTTCTTAAAAAAAAAATAAAAATTAATTATATATATTATAAATATACACATTATGGTGAAAGTAAATGCACTTTATAACAAAATAATAACTTTATTAAAAAGTAAAAATGATCAGTAAAGCAACGCCGCCAGTTTCTTTCTGGCATTTTACTATCATGGGAATAACTCCGTCCAGACGCCGGCCATGAGAGATGGAGCCTTATATTTTTTTCATCTTTATACAAGTTCTGGAAACTGCCGCTTTATAACCAGATGTATTGTTCATTACATTGACACTTTAGGGCTGATTCTGCATTTTTACAATTGTAGTGCAGTGCTTGGTATAAAGACTACACTCCCCAGAATACAAAGCACCAGATCCATCTCTGTGCAGACACTGCAGCAGCAGGGGATGTTGTTTACGTCCTATGTGTCCAGACACTTGCAGACGTCCAGGGACTCCCCAGATACTTCCAGCCCTACGTCCTACTTGTGCTCCGGCTGTAAACCTCTGCTCAGCTCATAGAAACGTACAGTGATGTGGGGAATTTACCAGAATTCATTCAGCCCCCACTGCAGGAAATTATTTAGCTGGAGCTTTGTGGTAAGCCCTTCTTGAGCACAGATGTCAGGAAACTCCCCAACTCTTCATCCTAAATACAGAGAAACGTCTCACATAAGAACACAGCACAAAAATAGTATCATATGTAGCGAAGAGGAAATACACCAGGAAAGTGTGAAAGTTCATTAAAGGGGTAGGCCGAAGCTAAAACACATTTTCAACCAAATCCCTATCTATTTTTTGGGGTGATATAAACTAATTTCTAATATGGTTGCATTACAAATTCTGTACTGTTCACGAACTGATTTTTTTTTCCCCTCCTGCTTCTTGGCTAATGATGCTTAGTTTGAGGATCTCAGTGCATGCTGGGATTCTCAAAGAAAGCATCATCAGAGCAAGGGACAGATGCTGCGGTCAGTGTTAGGCCATGTGCCCACAGGAGAAAGTAACTGCAGATTTTGCTGCAGAAAAACTCGCAGATTTTCTAGATAAAAATCACTGATTCCGCAGGTTTACCGCAGCAATTAATAGTTGCGGATTCCCAGGAGTTGCTGCGTGAACCTGCGGAAATACCTACAGAAAAGTTTGCAGGTACGATCTCCCGTGGGCACATGGGCTGTAAGCTGTTTTAAGAGCTGGTCTGGTCCCTGATCGCGGTCATTATGCAATGTACACATTGACAGCGTTTGCCTGTGTTACTTGGCTCAGGTCAGCTTTAACCCTTTTCAGCCCCGGGGCACTTTCCGTTTTTGTTTTTTGCTCCCCTTGCTCTGAGAGACGTAACTTTTTTATTTTTCCGGCAATCTTGCCATATGAGGGCTTGTTTTTTGCAGGACAAGTTGTACTTTTAAATGAAACCATAAGTTTTACCATATGGTGTACTGGAAAACAGCAAAAAATTCCAAGTGTGGAAAAACTGCAAAAAAAAGTGTGATGGCACAATAGTTTTTGGGATGTTTTATTCACGGTGTTCACTATATGGTAAAACTGATGTGTGGGTATGATGCCTGAGGTCAGTGTGAGTTTGTAGACACTAAACATGTATAGGTTTACTTGTATCTAAGGGGTTAAAAAAAATTCTCAAGCTTGTCCAATAAAAGTGGCGCACGTTTTGCGCCATTTTCCAAAAACCGTAGAGTTCTCATTTTTTGGGATCTGAGGCTCAGTGACTGCTTATTATTTGCGTCTCGAGCTGTCGTTTCTAATGGTACCATTTTTGCGCAGATGCTACGTTTTGATCGCCTGTTATTGCATTTTGCGTAAAACCTGCGGCAACCAAAAAACGTAATTTTGGCGTTTGGTAAACGGCGTAGTGGCAAAAAAATTCCAAATTAATTGATTTTATATTTTGATCGGGCGTTTCTGAATGCGGTGATACCAAATGTGTATATTTACCGTATTTTTCGGACCATAAGACGCACTTTTTTCCCCCCAAATGTTGGTGGAAAGTTGGGGGTGCGTCTTATGGTCTGACTGTGGCTGCAGGGAATGAGGGTGCTGCTGTGGAGCGGGTCATCGGGGGCACGAGCAGCCTGTAGCAACCTGCCGTGACCACGTGGACCCGCTCATTTAATATGCACGCCCATCCTCCCGCCCATCTCTCAGCGCTGAAGCCGGCACTGACAGGTGGGTGGGAGGATGGGCAGGGAAAAACAGCCGGCCCGCATGATCACCCCTGGCAATTGCAGCCTGGAGTGATCATGTGCGGCTGTATTCACTGCCCCCCGTGCATCATCATCAGTGCGGGGGGCAGTGAATCAGTACACATTACTCACCGTTCCCCTGCAGCCTCGCTCCTCCTCCCGTCTGTCCGGTCAGCTGCCTTGCGTGACTAGCGGCGCGCACAGCGATGACGTCATCGCTGCGCGCACGTGTCCACACGCAGCCGCCGGCACAGACCACCGGAGGACATCGCGACGCTGCAGGGAGACGGCTTCATTCAGCGGCGCTGCCGCTGACATAGACGCTAAGCGGAGCGGTGCTGCAGGGAGTGAGGTGAGGTGAGGGGAGTATGAACGTTTATTTTTTTTTTTATGTGCCACAGGATGCGGCCATACACCAGGATGTGGGCATATAGCAGGATAGGGGAATATTATGAACAGGCTGGGAAGTTTTTGAGCAGGATGAGGGTACATAGCAGGCTGGGGAGTATATGAGCAGGATGAGAGCATATAGCAGGATAGGGGTATATTATGAGCAGCATGGAGAGTATATAGCAGGCTGGGGAGCATGTGAGGAGGATGAGGGTAATAGCAGGATGGGGAGTATATGAGGAGGATGAGGGTAATAGCAGGCTGGGGAGTATATGAGCAGGACATTACCCCATAACAGTGTCAGCAGCAGATCCTCGCCCCATAAGTGTGTCATGACCACATTTTTTGCTTAAAATTTTATTTTCCTATTTTCCTCCTCTAAAACCAGGGTGCGTCTTATGGTCAGGTGCATCTTATAGTCCGAAAAATACGGTATTTATTTTTTAACCCTTTAATTTTCAATGGGGGGGAAAGGGGGGGTGCTTTGAACTTTGTTGTTTTTTTTTTTACTTTTTTTTATTTTACTAGTCCCCCTAGGGGGCTACAGCCATCAGCAATCCGATCGCTCTTATCTATTTGCTGATCACAGCTATACAGCTGTAAACAGCAGATTCGGTCACTTCCTGTTTCTCTCTGCTAACGTCCGAGGGAAAACGAAGGTGAAACTTCATAGCTGCAGGAGTCATCACATGACCCTGTGCTACGATGGCAGCCACCGAAAGTCACGTGATCTCTCACTGGAAGTCACATGAGTGAAAATCTTCACCACGCGTATATACATCTCCCTGCCAGACTTTGGCAGCGAGATGTAAGGGGTTAATGCGATTCCACTCGTAACATGTAGGCACACATATCAGCTGTTGAAAACAGCTGATATGTGTGCCGATCCACACCACCTGCCTGCGGCAGGAGGTGGGGCTTAACGAGACACGCTTCATGACGGATATATCAGTCCATGGTCGTGAAGGGGTTAATGAGCCAGCAGCAGAGCTGACAGTTAGGGAGCATTGTAAAAGTAGCATTCAGAGACCAGCGCTGTCACTTGTGGGGGTGGTGCAGATATCTGAACACCGCCGGGAACTTGGCAACAGAGCACGCAGTTAGGGTGCATTCTCTGAGTGCCCGGCGACAATGTTCAGATATCAGCACTGCCTCTAAACACTGTTTTAACAACACACCCCAACTGTCTGCTCGGCTCAATACAGCTGATCTGAGCTAGCAACACAGAGAACGCTGTCACTGTGCACATCACACAATGACCATGAGCAGGGACCAGACCCGCTTCTGAAACGAAGCATCACTGCTGACACTTCGTTTCAGGGAGGAGGAAGGGGCATGTACTCTGATGACACTTTGTTTGAAAATCCCAGCATGCACTGAGATTTTCAAACAAAGTGTCAGACAGAAGTAGGAAAAAGAAATCAGTATGTGTAGTTAGTGAACAGTAGGGAATTTTTAATACAACCATTTTAGAAATTAGTTTAGAAAACTCTATTAAAGATATAGGAATTTGGTTGAAAAATCTGTTTAGTTAAAGGGATGGTCTGAAAGCTAAAGTGACAGCGTTTCCTAACAGACAAACGTGAACAGGTGAATATGAAATATACTCCAATATACAGCTGAACTCTGAGATGCTAATTTATCCAAACACTGAATATAGGAATGTGGACATGGATTACTGCTAAGGAGATACATTAAAAACTGAGACACTTAGCGCATTAAAAAAGCCATATTTATGTGAGCCCAGCAGCCAGCGTCAAGGCGTATCTCTCCTAATGCCTCTACTCATGCTGAAAAGCCTACAATTTTATAGGCGGGCAAGAACCTGCTTAATTTTAATTTTTTGGGGGCACCATTAGGCCAATTTAGGTTAGATACTTCTATCTACATTATTTTTTGAAAAACCATTATATGCCTTTTCTACTTGTGCATCACATTCCCTTTTACTCATGCCTATATTGTAAAGAAATGGTTAAAAAAAATACATAAAAAGATTCCAAATTTTTATCGGATATGGTCATATTTATAGGTTATTTTGACCACCCTGGTCTCCATACTTCATTTTTTACCCCTTGGTTGTACCATTGAGCTTCTGGTCGAGGATCATATTTCCGTAGAGAAGATTTTTAGAATGGTTTTCACATTTTATACATTTCTTCTGACACATATCCTACTAGGGAAGGAGGAGGACATGTTTCATAATGTTTTTAGCACCAATTTCATAGTATGGCGTCCAATCTCACCTGATACGTCCAAGATATGAGAAGATCTTTGGTCCCGGGGTCATCGGAGCTGGTGGAGACCTGAAGCAGGATGGATTCCACCATGATGGAGCCGTCGGGCAGGTGCTGTACAGAGCGGTCCTTGAGGATACTGCACAAAACGATAAGATCCATCCATGTTATAGAATTCACATTTTTTTCCCCCGATACAGAAAGAAAAGAAGGGAATTTTGTTTACTTACCGTAAATTCCTTTTCTTCTAGCTCCAATTGGGAGACCCAGACAATTGGGTGTATAGCTATTGCCTCTGGAGGCCACACAAAGTATTACACTTAAAAGTGTAAGGCCCCTCCCCTTCTGGCTATACACCCCCAGTGGGATCACTGGCTCACCAGTTTTAGTGCCAAAGCAAGAAGGAGGAAAGCCAATAACTGGTTTAAAGACCAATTCAATCCGAGGAAACATCGGAGAACTGAACCATACCACATGAACAACATGTGTACCCGAAAAAACAGAAAAACCCCGAGAAAACAGGGCGGGTGCTGGGTCTCCCAATTGGAGCTAGAAGAAAAGGAATTTACGGTAAGTAAACAAAATTCCCTTCTTCTTTGTCGCTCCATTGGGAGACCCAGACAATTGGGATGTCCAAAAGCAATCCCTGGGTGGGTAAAAGAATACCTCATGATAGGGCCGTCAAACGGCCCTCTCCTACAGGTGGCCAACCGCCGCCTGAATGACTTATCTACCTAGGCTGGCGTCTGCCGAAGCGTAGGTATGCATCTGATAATGCTTGGTAAAAGTAAGTAGACTCGACCAGGTGGGTGCCTGACACACCTGCTGAGCCGTAGCCTGGTGCCGTAATGCCCAGGATGCACCCACGGCTCTGGTAGAATGGGCCTTCGGTCTTGAGAGAACCAGAAGCCCAGTAGAACTGTAGGTTTCAAGAATTGGTTCCTCGAGCCCCCGAGCAAGGGTGGATCTGGAAGCTTGCGACTGTTTACGCCGACCAGCGACAAGGACAAAGAGTGCATCCGGGTGGCGCAGGAGCGCCATGCGGGAAGTAGAACCTGAGTGCTCTCACCAGAACCAACAGATGCAAATCTTTCTGAAATTGATGGACTGGACGAGGACACAAAGAAGGTGAGGTGATATCCTGATTGATATGAAAATGGGATACCACCTTAGGGAGAAATTCCGGAACCGGACGCAGAACTACCCTGTCCTGGTGAAGGACCAGGAAGGGAGTTTGTATGAGAGCGTTGCTAGCTCGGAAACTCTCCTAAGAGACGAGACCGTTACTAGAAGGCCACTTCCCGTGAAAAACGGGAAGGGAGACATCCTTCAAAGGCTCGAAAGGCGGCATCTGGAGAGCAATTAGAACCTTGTTCAGATCTCAGGGCTCTAACGGCCGCTTGTACGGAGTGCTGAGAAGACAAACTCCCCGTAGGAACGTGCGTACCTGAGGAAGTCGTCGTTTCTGAAAAAATACAGATAGCGCTGAGACTTGTCCCTAAAGGGAACTGAGCGACAACCCATTTTCCTACCTAGATTGCATGAAGGAAGGAAACATAGACGATGCAACCGGCCAGGGAGAAACACCCTGCGCCGAGCACCGAGATAAGAACATCTTCCACGTCCTGTGGTCAATCTTGGCGGACGTTGGTATGTTAGCCTGTCTCATGGTGGCAACCACGTCCTGAGGTAATCCTGACGACACTAGGTTCCAGGACTCAATGCCACACCATCCGGTTGAGGGCCGTAGAATTCAAATGGAAGAATGGCCCTTGAGACAGCCAGTCTAATTGGTCTGGTAGTGCCCCCGGTTAGCCTACCGTGAGGCACCACAGAACCGAGTACCACAACATCCTCGGCCAATTTGTAGCGACGAGGATGGCGCGGCCGCAGTCGGTCTTGATCTAGCGCAGTACTCTGGGCAACAATGCCAGAGGTGGCACCTAAGGTAGCTGGAACTGCGACCAATGCTGAACTAAGGCGTTTGCCGCCAGAGCTCGATGATTGTGAAACCGTGCCATGAAGCTGGCACATTGTTGTTGTGCCGTGACGCCATTAGATCGACGTCCGGCCTCTGTCAGCGGCGCCAGATCTCCTGAAACCCGTCCGGGTGAGGAGACCATACTCTTTCGGCCACACCTCAGCGACTTAGGAAGTCAGCTTCCTAGTTTCCACACTTGGGATGTGAATTGTGGATATGGTGGATGCCGTGTCTTCCACCCACATCAGAACCTGCCGGACTTCCTGGAAGGCTTGCCGGTTGCGCGTTCTTCCTTGGTGGTTGATGTATGCCACCGCTGTGGAGCTGTCCGACTGAAGTCGGATATGCTTGCTTTCCAGCCGCTGTTGGAAGGATTGTAGGGCAAGATACACTGCTCTGTGTTCAAGAACATTGATCTGAAGAGTGGACTCTTGCTGAGTCCACGTACCCTGAGCGCTGTAGTGGAGAAAAACTGCTCCCCACCCTGATAGACTCGCGTCTGGACCTTCTTTTTGACCAAGAGGTGAGAAGAAGCCACCACCGTAGAGATTCCTTGGCCGCCTGAGAAAGAACGACGACTCTGTTGAGGGACGTCGACTCCTCGTCCCATTGGCGGAGAATGTCCCATTGTAGTGGACGCAGTAAAACTGCGCGAAAGGAACTGCCTCCATTGCTACCATCTTACGTAGGAAGTGCATGAGGCGTCTCAATGTGTGCGACTGGTTCTTAAAGAAGAGCTTGCAGCCCGTAGTGAATGCTGTTTGTCTAGCGGCAGCTTCACTATCGCTGAGAGAGTAAGAAACTCTATGCCTAGATATGTTATCGATAGGGTCGGGGTCGGATCTGACTTTAAAAAGTTGATGATCCACCCAAAACTCTAGAGAGTCTCCAGCGCAACGTTCGGGCAGTGTTGGCATGTTTCCTAAGAGAGTGCCTTGACAAGTAGATCGTCTAAATACGGGACCACAGAGTGACCCTGAGAGTGCAGGACTGTGACTACTGCTGCCCTGACCTTGGCGAAGACCAGTTGGACTGTCGCTAGCCGGAAGGTAGAGCTACGAACAGAGGGTGTTCGTCTCCTATAACGAAGCGTAGAAACGCTAGTGCTCTGGATCAATCGGCACGTGTGGATAAGCATCCTTGATGCCTAATGATGCTAGGAAATATCCTTGGGACCTTGAGGCGATGACATGGCGGAGGGATTCCATCCGGAACCGCCTGGTGTCCACGAGCTTGCTGAGCATTTTTAGATCCAGAACGGGACGGAACGGCCCGTTGTTATAGGTACCGCAAAGAATTTGGGGTAAAAACCGTGACCTTGTTCCTGAAGAGGAACGGGGGTCATCACTCTTTCTGCCTATAGAGTGCACCCTGTTTGCAGAAGAGCAGCGGCCCGGCCGGGAGGTGGAGAAATTCTGAAGAATCGAGTTGGAGGACGAGAAGTGAGCTCTATCCTGTACCCGTGAGACAGAATGTCTCACACTCAATGGTCATTGACCTATGGCAGCTAAATATCGCCAAGGCGGGAGAGCCTGCTACGGACCGAGGCCGCAAGTCATGAGGAAGCCGCCTTGGAAGCGGGTTTTCAGACTGTCGCTTTTTTGGGCGAGACTGAGCCCGCTAAGAATCTTAGCTCCTCTGATCCTTTTGAGTCCACATTGGACGAGGAAAAATGGGACCTGCCCGAGCCTCGAAAAGGCCGAAAACCCCGACTGCCTCTTGCTCTGTTGGGGTTTGTTGTGTCCGGGCTGAGGAAAGGATGAATCCTTACCCCTGGACTGTTTGATGGTTACATCCAACGCTCACCAAACAGTCGGTCAGCAGAAAAAAGGCAACTGGTTAGGCAACCTTTTTTTGGAAGCAGAATCTGCCTTCCATTCACTTAACGAGCAGACCAGGCTCTGCTTAAAAACACGGAGTAGCGGAGGCTACCGCCGCACGGTTCGCAGAGTCCAGGACAACCTGAATCGCGTAAGAAACAAATGCAGACATTTGAGAGGTTAAGGATGCCACCTGCGGCACAGATGTACGTGTAACCGTGTCAATCTGTGTAAGACAAGCTGAAATAGCTTGGAGTGCCCCAAGGGAGAGAATGCCGGAGCCAACGGTGCGCCGACAGCCTCATAGATGGCTTTCGACCAGAGATCCATCTGTCTGTCAGTGGCATCTTTGAGTTTGCAGTTCCATCTCCCACTGCAACTATGGATCTAGCTACAAGCCTGGAGATTGGAGGATGCCGCTCGGGACATTGGGTCCAGTCCTTGACCAAGTCAGGGGACAGGGATAACGTGTATCCTAAGCCGTTTGGAGAAGCGCATATCTGGATAAGCGTGGTGTTCCTGGACTGCCTCTCTGAAGGCAGAGTGGTCCAGAAAAATACGTGAAGCTGACTCCTCCACTGGAGGAGCTGTGAGAAATAACCCACATTCTATAGATGGACGCTATAAGATTATTTACTATGGCGTCACAATCAGGTGTATCCAGATTGAGAGCGGTCTCAGGATCAGAATCCTGAGCCGCTACTTCCGCCTCATTACACAGCGAGTCCTTCTGTTAGGACCCTGATGAAACCGAGGCCGCTCATAGCGAGCCCACTTAGGCTGTCTGGGACTGACGTCCGTGCAGAGCCGTGACTCTGGGATGCGTGTGACATTCCCGGAGCTGTTAGTTATTCACACTGAGGGGGGCCATGGATCAATGATTCAACAGTGCCCATATTGTGAGAGACATGTCCGGACTGCTAGGCTTCTAGTATCATAGCCATAGTCTCAGAAAAACTGTCAGTAAATACTGCAGACACCGTCCTCATCCCCTGGCCATTAGTGCATAGAATGGGAGTCTATGTACCTGCCGGCCGTATAGCCGTACATGCTGTACCAGCTGTATAGAAAAACATGTGGTTCTGCACCTTTGTTTTACACAGAGAATATGCTGATAACTCCTCCGCATAATCCAGGAGGGTATATACAACGTGCGACCAAACAGTGCAATGTATATAGTACAAGCATATCTATAAGTGCACTTCTGCACTAGTGGGGTTAGCACCACAGGTGCTGCATAACGCCTGTTACAGCGATTGTGTGACTATCAGAATGCCAGGGTCTTCCACACTTGTCTCTGTATCGTACAGAAACTGACACTAATGGCTGCCAGTGTCCTTGTAGAGAAGGAAGCCGTGGGCGTGCCTGAGAAAGTGCGGGAATCCGGATTCACAGTGCACACAGTGAGAGGGGTGGAGTATGCAAAACATACTCCAGCTCTCAGCTCTGCTCTATGCAGCGTCACGCCCCTACCCTGACTGTCAGGGCTGTGGGCGGTAACGAAGGGAGACTAGGCCCAGAAGCCGGGGACTCGAGTTAACAGCGCGGCCGCCGTAAAAGCGCGGGCCGCGCTGAAGTCCCCGGCGCACCACAAGTGCCAGCCGCGCCGCAGTTCCAGCGGCCGGCGCAACCGATTCATAGAAGTGGCCAGCGTCCCGCCCCTCTCCTGACTGGCAGGTCTGGGGGCGGGAACGAACGGAAGCAGGCCGCAAAAGCCGGGGACTCTAGTTATCAGCGCGGCCGCCGTAAAAGCGCGGGCCGCGCTGAAGTCCCCGGCGCACCACAAGTGCCCGCCGCGCCGCTGCCAGCGGCCGGCGCGACCGATTCCTGGAAGTGGCCAGCGTCCCGCCCCTCTCCTGACTGGCAGGTCTGGGGGCGGGAACGAACGGAAGCAGGCCGCAGAAGCCGGGGACTCTAGTTATCAGCGCGGCCGCCGTAAAAGCGCAGGCCGCGCTGAAGTCCCCGGCGCACTACAAGTGCCAGCCGCGCCGCAGTCCCAGCGGCCGGCGCGACCAATTCCCATAAGTGAGCCTGCTTCAGCAAAGCTGAATGAGGCCATGGCACAGGCGCCGCAGCGCTGATGTCCCCCGGCGCACTACAACACCCAGCATGCTGCGGTGTGAGCGCCAAATGCACGGGGACACAGAGTACCTTGAGGAAGCAGGGCCATGTCCCTGATGTACTCCGCTCCATCCAGCATCTTCTCCAGGGGCTGTAGATGGAGCACGGTCTCAGTGCCTGGAGACCGGTAAATCCCACTTCACCCAGAGCCCTGTAAAAAGGGATGGGGAAGGAATCAGCATGTGGGCTCCTGCCGCCGTACCCGCAATGGGTACCTCAACCTTACAAACACCTCCGACATACAGTGGGGTGAGAAGGGAGCATGCTGGGGACACTATATGTGTCCTCTTTTCTTCCATCCGACATAGTCAGCAGCTGCTGCTGACTAAAAAGTGGAGCTATGCGTGGATGTGTTGCCTCCTTCGCACAAAGCACAAAACTGGTGAGCCAGTGATCCCACTGGGGGTGTATAGCCAGAAGGGGAGGGGCCTTACACTTTTAAGTGTAATACTTTGTGTGGCCTCCAGAGGCAATAGCTATACACCCAATTGTCTGGGTCTCCCAATGGAGCGACAAAGAAATTCCCATTTGAATAAGAAAACTAAACTAAATTAAACTAAAATAATGTGGATTTTGTGGCTTTACACCACAGATCGCACTCATAGAAAAAGGATGATCGAGACCACGGTAATGGTTGAAATGGCCGCACCGTCTCTGTGCAAGGTGTTAAATACCAGCCCCAACATAGAATAGGACACAGGACCAATAACGAGTGCTCGGGTCGCCGGCCCAGGGGACGGGTCGCCGGCCCAGAGGACGGGTCGCCGGCCCAGAGGACGGGTCGCCGGCCCAGAGGACGGGTCGCCGGCCCAGAGGACGGGTCGCCGGCCCAGAGGACGGGTCGCCGGCCCAGAGGACGGGTCGCCGGCCCAGAGGACGGGTCGCCGGCCCAGAGGACGGGTTGTCTCCCCTAACATCTAGGGTTTAGTAGATATGGGAGGAATCAATAGAAGATTAAACATTTTTTTCTGGCTTTGCTGTTATTATTCCTAGAAATGTATGAATACACCTTTCTTGTTTATAGGGTGCGTCCCTAAACAGTCTGATATTGTCAGCAGTGACTGCGCAGTGTCAGGATGCAGGGACACATTAAAGGGAATCTGTCAGCAGGTTTTTGCTATCTCATCTGAGAGCAGCATGATATAGGCAAGGAGATCCTGAATACAACGATGTATCACTTAGATTACTGGCTGCAGCTGTTCTGACACAATCAGAATTTTTAGCTTAGCTATGTAGCAGAGCTGAGAGACTTGTCCCCTGCCCACACCCGGCTCTCTATAGAGATTGTACATTGACTGAGGTTTCAATCAGAGGAGGGAGCGTGCTGGACTGCCGTGCGCATGACATTGTAGTCTGAGCAATGATAAGGGTCTTGCTGCTTAAACAACCATAGCAAATAAACAACAGATCGGACCTTAACAAGACAGACATGTCTGAATTCTCTGTATTAACCCTTGCAGCACTATATCTTCAGCTTACATAGCAAAAACATGCTGACAGATTCCCTTTAAGGTAGTTCTGAAACATCCTATTTTGTGGCCCAAGTACAGACCACAATGAACAAACTGGCAGTGAGTCTCCTAACCCAAATTCAGCAGGATCATAAATATGGCTGTCAAGTAAGGAGACGAGAGGCTGTTCAGTGCGTGGTGATCTGTACTTGGACTGTAAAACATGGATGTGTGAAACCGGCCCAGGGGCTTATTCACATATACCGTGACCATATTTAGTTATCCAATGTACGCTGCAATTCCAGGGGATCCCATAAACTGAATTAAAAGCACCCGAGGAAAATAGGACGTTGTTAGTACAGGTCATGATAGTCACACTTGAGTGGAACTTAGGGCTGTGACATGGTCGTGTGAATTAGGAAAAACATAGACTAAGTATTAACCCCTTCCCAATGTGTGGACTTAATGTACATCACAGGTTGGGTGCTAATGTATGGAACTGGGTTAAGGGCTGAGCTCCTGCATTACTTGCATCTCCCTATAAGAGCAGCAACCGGAGCCAGCTCTGATCGCTGCTGCTTAAGAATTGAATTGCCTGTATAGGTCACTGAAATGGCATGGATACCAGTGCGCGCGACCAATAAACCTAGAAATCACCATCAATTACCTCTTCAAGTGGCTGTATATCCGCAGCGCCGTCTCCGGCTCCTTGTGGGAGTCCTGGATGTGAACCCGACAGGTGAAGCGAAGCTGGTGCTCCACCAGACCGATCTCCTTCAGGGCCTGCTCCGGGGTCACCAGACGGAGACTCTGCCGGGAACAAGGAGACAATCATTACCGGGTGAGCAGTTTATCACAGCCACAAACAAACGTCTAAAAAAGAAATACTGTGCACAAAAATAACTAAATATCAGAAGAAAAACATCACTAATCCTCTGTTCACATCAGTTCACACAATGCGCTCGTCCTCCTCTGAGCAGGAACATGTGATGACAGTATAGTGAACGCCAAAAGGGATAAAATACCAAAATGGCAGTTTTTTGTGCCTCAAAACTAAACAAAAGTAATGTAATAAAAAGCTAATAAACGGATAATAACCAGATTTCTTTGTCGCTCCATTGGGAGACCCAGACAATTGGGGTGTATAGCTTCTGCCTCCGGAGGCCACACAAAGTATTACACTTTAAAAAGTGTAACCCCTCCCCTCTGCCTATACACCCTCCCGTGCCTCACGGGCTCCTCAGTTTTATGCTTTGTGTGGAAGGAGGCACACATCCACTCATGAATTCTCATTTTAGTCAGCAGCAGCTGCTGATGTTATCGGTTGGAAGAAAAGAGGGCTCCCACGGGGCCCCCGGCATGCTCCCTTCTCACCCCACTACGTCGGCGGTGCGGTTAAGGTTGAGGTACCCATTGCGGGTACAGAGGCTGGAGCCACATGTCGTATTTCCTTCACCATCCCTTGGGGGCTCTGGGAGAAGTGGGATCCTGAGCGGTCATCCAGGTACTGGGACCGTGCTCCCTCCGCAGCCCCAGTGTGAAATCTGCCGGACCGGAGTATTTTCTTTATCAGGGACCGGGCCCTGCATCTGTCAGGTACTCTGTGTCCCCATGGGGACGGTTCATGGAGCGCCTGGCACCCGGACGCTGCAAGGGCTGCTAGGCCGTGAAAGCCGGGGGACTTCCGCGCCGACCGCGCCTGCTTGTCGGCCGCGGTCATAAATTTAGTCCCCGGCTTCAGTTGCGGCCTACTGGCAAGACTCCCGCCCCCGGACCTGTCTGTCAGGGTAGGGGCGGGACAGCCGTCCTGACGTCGGCAGTGAGGGCCGGAGCATCCTGTATGCTTCCTCCCCCCTCTTTGATCACAATAGGGACCCCAGATTCCCGCACTTTTTCCTGGTGCCGCCCACCGCTCCACTCCCGCTCTGAGAGCTCCAGCAGCCATTTTTTTCAGACATTCTGCGCTGGAGAATCATCAGGAAAGAGCTCTTCACCGCTGGGAGACCTGGAGCAGGGAATCTGGAGGACACACACGCCACTTTTTAGCGGTCGGTAAGCCACACCGGTCATCCGGTGCTGGTCCCCCTGGGTTGCCTGAATAGATACGTATTATATATCTTTATATATATATAGATCTCTGTTCGGCCGGGCTGTATACTCTTCCCTTATACCCTCTGTGATCACTCTCCTGGGACACAACAGCATGTCGTCCACAAGGAGCAAGAGCACTAAGGCACAGGGTTTCCTTGCGACCTGTACCTCTTGTGGGGCTATGTTGCCTGCGGGTTCCACCTACCCTCACTGTGAGCAATGCTCGACCTCTGTTACACTGACTCAGCCGGAGCCGGGACCACTTGTGGGCCCCTCGGCTCAGGTAGACCCCCATGCTACCACTGTCCAGGCGGCAGGGACAGAGTTTGCAGTGTTTGCTGAGAAGCTCTTTGAGTCACTTTCACAATCCATGGCTAAGTCTATGGACAAATGGTCTGCCAAGCTGCTAGAAGCCTTGCAGTCCAGACCGGTCCTTACACAGATCCAGGACACTGTTGGATCGGCGCCTCCAGGTCCCTCTCGGTCCACGCCGCAGCGCGCTCCCGGGGTGGGCTCTAGGTTTCACGTGGAGGACTCCTCCACGGTCCACAGCCCCAGACCAGCTAAGCGGGCCCGCTTGGAATCATCAGCTTCATCACGCTGCTCAGGTTCCCGGCTGGAGGACGAGGCGGAGGTCGCAGCTCAGGGCTCTGACCATGACGTTGCCCTCAACCTTGATACACCTGAAGGGGACGCCTTAGTAAATGATCTTATCTCGTCCATCAACCAGGTGTTAGATCTATCTCCCCCGCCTCCACCTATAGAGGAGTCGGCTTCTCAGCAGGAGAAACACCAGTTTCGGTTCCCCAAACGTACACGGAGTGCGTCTTTCGACCACTCTAACTTCAAGGATGCTGTCCAGAAACCCAGAGCGGTTCCGGACAAGCGCTTTACTAAGTGCCTTGCTGACACACGTTACCCCTTCCCCTCTGACGTAGTTAAGGGTTGGGCTCAGTGTCCCAAGGTGGATCCTCCAGTCTCTAGATTGGCGGCTAGATCTGTAGTTTCGGTTGCAGATGGCTCATCGCTCAAGGATGCCACTGACAGGCAGATAGAGCTCCTGGTGAAATCCATCTATGAAGCCACGGGCGCGTCCTTTGCCCCGGCTTTTGCAGCCGTGTGGGCACTCCAAGCTATCTCGGCTTGTCTAACCGAGATTAATGCGGTCACACGTACTTCTGCTCCGCAGGTTGCGTCTTTGACTTCTCAGGCGTCGGCGTTTTCTTCATACGCCATGAAGGCAGTCCTAGACTCTGCTAGCCGTACAGCGGTCGCATCCGCTAATTCTGTGGCAGTCCGCAGAGCCATGTGGCTGCGCGAATGGAAGGCAGACTGGGCTTCCAAGAGATTGCTAACCGGTTTGCCGTTTTCTGGCGACCGATTGTTTGGAGAACGATTGGATGAGAGGGAAAAGACTCCTCCTTACCCCAGTCCAGACCGAAGCGACCTCAGCAACGTAAGATACAATCGAGGTTTCGGTCCTTTCGCCCCTCCGCCAAGTCACAATCCTCTTCGTCCAATAGGCCGGAGAAAGGTCAGAGGAACTCCTACGCGTGGCGGTCTAAGTCACGCCCCCAAAAGGCTGCCGGAGGCACTGCCTCCAAGGCGGCCTCCTAATGACTCTTGGCATCCCCGAACCGCATCCTCGGTCGGTGGCAGGCTCTCCCGCTTTTGCGACACCTGGTGGCCACATGTTCAAGACCGATGGGTGAGAGACATTCTGTCTCACGGTTACAGGATAGAGTTCATCTCTCGTCCTCCAACTCGTTTCTTCACAACCTCCCCCCCCCCCTGCTCGGGCCGACGCACTTCTTCAGGCAGTGGCCGCTCTGAAGACAGAAGGATTTGTGATTCCCGTCCCCCCTCAGGAACAGGGGCGCGGCTTTTACTCCAACTTGTTCGTGGTGCCAATGAAGGACGGTTCATTCCGTCCTGTTCTGGACCTCAAACTGCTCAACAAGCATGTGAGCACCAGACGGTTCAGGATGGAATCTCTCCGCTCGGTCATCGCTTCGATGTCACAGGGAGACTTTCTCGCATCGATCGACATCAAAGATGCTTATCTCCATGTGCCGATCGCACCCGAACATCAACGCTTCTTGCGTTTCGCCATAGGGGACGAACACCTTCAGTTCGTGGCATTGCCTTCGGCTTGGCGACAGCCCCACGGGTTTTCACCAAAGTCATGGCATCCGTTGTGGCGGTCCTACATGAGCCGCCTCATGCACTTCCTAGGGAAGATGGTGGCAGCGATGGAGGCAGTGCCCTTCGCGCAATTTCATCTACGCCCACTCCAATGGGACATTCTCCACAAGTGGGACAAGAGATCGACTTCCCTCGACAAGAATGTCTCTCTTTCCCTGGCAACCAAGACGTCTCTTCAGTGGTGGCTTTTTCCCACTTCTCTATCGCAGGGAAAATCCTTCCTGCCCCCAACCTGGGCTGTGGTCACCACGGACGCGAGCCTGTCAGGGTGGGGAGCAGTGTTTCTCCACCACAGGGCTCAGGGGACCTGGACTCCGAGGGAGTCTTCCCTTCAGATCAATGTTCTGGAGATAAGGGCAGTGTATCTAGCCCTATTGGCGTTCCATCAGTGGCTGGAGGGCAGGCAGATCCGTATCCAGTCGGACAAAGCCACTGCAGTCGCCTACATCAATCACCAGGGCGGCACTCACAGTCGTCAAGCCTTCCAGGAAGTACGGCGAATTCTGCAGTGGGTGGAAGCCACAGCATCCACCATCTCCGCAGTTCACAGAGCTCTGGCGGCGGATGCATAAGTACAGGATTGGTCGCAGTTTCAACTGCCTTATGTGTTTCCTCCTCTGGCGATGCTACCCAGAGTATTACGCAAGATCGGGTCCAACTGCCGCCGCGCCATTCTCGTCGCTCCAGACTGGCCAAGGCGGTCGTGGTACCCGGATCTGTGGCATCTCACGGTGGGTCAACCGTGGGCCCTTCCAGACCGCACAGACTTGCTGTCACAAGGGCCGTTTTTCCATCTGAATTCTGCGGCCCTCAACCTGACTGTGTGGCCATTGAGTCTTGGCTCCTAGCATCGTCAGGGTTATCTCAGGATGTCATTGCCACTATGAGACAAGCCAGGAAACCGACGTCCGCCAAGATCTATTACAGGACTTGGCGGATATTCTTGTCCTGGTGCTTTGTGAATGGGTTTACTCCCTGGCCTTTTGCCTTACCCATTTTTCTTTCCTTCCTTCAATCCGGAATGGATAAGGGGTTGTCACTTAGCTCTCTCAAGGGACAAGTATCGGCGCTCTCAGTATTTTTTCAAAGGCGCCTGGCCAGGCTCCCGCAGGTCCGCACGTTCCTGCAAGGAGTATGCCACATAGTCCCACCTTACAAGCGCCCACTAGAGCCCTGGGACCTTTACAGGGTGCTAACGGCTCTTCAGAAACCACCTTTCGAGCCGCTGCGAGATGTCTCCTTATCACGTCTTTCGCAGTAGGTGGCATTTCTAGTGGCAGTTACATCACTCTGAAGAGTGTCAGATCTTGCAGCGCTGTCATGCAAAGCCCCCTTCCTGGTTTTTCACCAGGATAAGGTGGTTCTGCGTCCTGTTCCGGAATTTCTCCCTAAGGTGGTATCTCCTTTTCATCCAATCAGGATATCACCTTACCTTCTTTTTGCCCTAATCCAATTCACCGATGTGAAAAGGATTTGCACTCATTAGATCTAGTGAGAGCACTCCGGTACTACGTGTCTCGCACAGCGCCCCTGCGCCGTTCAGATGCACTCTTTGTACTTGTCGCCGGTCAGCGTAAGGGTTCGCAGGCTTCCAAGTCAACCTTGGCTCGGTGGATCAAGGAACCGATTCTTGAAGCTTACCGTTCTTCGGGGCTTCCGCTTCCTTCGGGGCTGAAAGCCCATTCTACCAGAGCCGTGGGTGCGTCCTGGGCATTGCGGCACCGGGCGACGGCTCAGCAGCTGTGTCAGGCAGCTACCTGGTCTAGCCTGCACACTTTCACGAAACATTATCAGGTGCATACCTACGCTTCGACAGACGCCAGTCTAGGTAGGCGAGTCCTTCAGGCGGCGGTTGCCCACCTGTAAGAGGGAGCAGTGTCGGCTCTATTATCGAGGTATTCTTTTACCCACCCAGGGACTGCTTTTGGACGTCCCAATTGTCTGGGTCTCCCAATGGAGCAACAAAGAAGAAGGGAATTTTGTTTACTTATCGTAAATTCCTTTTCTTCTAGCTCCAATTGGGAGACCCAGCACCCGCCCCTGTTCCCTTCGGGCTTGTTGTTCAATTGTTTCTTTGGTTTTCAGTTCTCCGAACATCCTTCGGATTGAATTTACCTTAGACCAATTTATAAGTTTCCTCCTTCCTGCTCTTGCACCAAAACTGAGGAGCCCGTGATCCACGGGAGGGTGTATAGGCAGAGGGGAGGGGTTACACTTTTTAAAGTGTAATACTTTGTGTGGCCTCCGGAGGCAGAAGCTATGCACCCAATTGTCTGGGTCTCCCAATTGGAGCTAGAAGAAAAGGAATTTACGGTAAGTAAACAAAATTCCCTTCATTGCTCTGCAAAAAAGTACAAAGCTCCATCTAGAAAAACATAGAAGAAAAAAAAGTGCCAGATCCCATAAGGTGGATTTCCAGTAGTGTCTAACAGTCATTTTTTTGGGGGAGGATTTTGAAGCGGATCCACTCCCCAAAGAAATACTGAAAGAACTCGGTGTGAACACAGTCTTAAAAAGGGAGTTGTGATGTCTTTTATACTTCTTTAAGGGGCCCATTATTGTTTCGAAAAACAAAACACATCATTAACCCTCACACCCCCCCCCTTGGACCCCTGATTTGCTTGCAACTGGAATGCTGCAGCCACACATAAGGGTTGTCCATTTCTTTTACATTGATAGATAAGAGGATAGACCATCAATGTCTTATTGGTCGGGGTCCGACATCCCGCACCCCCGCCGATCAGCTGTTCTCGGGGCCAGACAGCCGGAAATGCTCAGTTCTGGAGCTGCTCCGTATCCGCCTCCTACTGATCTGAATGGGTGGCCGATGTGCAGTACCCGGCTGCGGGCAATCATCAGAAGATGGAGCAGCGCCGAAGCTGAGCATTTCCTGCTGCCGGGACCAAGAACTGCTGATCAACAGGTGTGGCGAGGTGTCTGACCCCGACCGAGAACAGCTGATCACACGGGGTGTCAGACCCTGCCCAATCAGACATTGATAACCTATCCTAAGGATAGGTCATAGATGTTAAAGTAGTGGACAACCCCTTTAAACAATGTGGTGAAGGCTGCAGTCGATCATTGGTGAGGGGATATCTAAGGCCAGAAAAAGAAGGCAGAAGAGCCGTGCAGCAGTGGTCCGGCAGCAGAGTATGCACTGTCCTTCTCATCCTTCCTTACATTGTCTTTCATTATCAGTGTTCCATGCATCAGTCGGGGCTTCTTAGCGTCCGGCACAAGACCTATAATTATATATAAAAGTAGAGCACGATGTAACGAGGGAACTCTGGCATCGCGGACCGACCACAATCAGCGCCGGCTCCGAGCTACTTACTAAGCGCGCTCGCCTTCTTCAGCAAGCCCAGAGAGATATCCACCGGTATGTTCGGGTTGGTGGCGATGGTGGCCGTCTCCCCATTGAACGGCATGTAACACTGGATGCCTGTGGAGATAATGTAGGGGGAGACGTCAGCGGAAGGATCCTCTACTACCGTGTTTCCCCGAAAGTAGGACCCCCCCGAAAGTAAGGCAGGGTGGGGGTTTCGGGGGGGGGTCCGCCAATGTAGGGCACCCCCCGATTGTAAGGCAGGGTAGCGGGGGTGCCCGGGGAATGTAAGGCCGCCTATGGGTGGTGGTCGCGGCGTAATGTATACCTCCTCCGGCGTCCCGGGTCAACGCTCTTCCTGCTTGATGCTGATTGGCCGATCAGCCTGTTTGTCACAGGCTCCCTGCTGGCCATCAGCTCGAGCTGTGATTGGCCAGTCAGCCGGCTCGCAGCTGATTGGCCGAATCAGCCGCGACGTCACCGCCTGCAGGCTCGCTCCCATTGGTCCAGCGTCCCCGGCGTCCCCGGCAGAAGGAAAGTAACGGTAAGTTCCGAAACTCTCTCTCTCTGTGTGTACGGTATGTGTATGGGGGCTGTATGTGTCAGAGTGTGTGTGTGTGTGTGTGTGTGTGTGTACGGTACCGGTACGATATGTGTGTGGGTGCCGTGTGGGTCTGTACCGGTACCGTATGTGTCAGTGTGTGTGGTGGCAGAGTGGGGGGCAGAACCACTGTATGGGGAGGCTGCAGGGGGGAGGATGGGGTGGATTCCGGACTCTCAAACAATGGGGAGGCTGCAGGGGGGAGGATGGGGTGGGTGGATTCCGGACTCTCAAACAATGGGGAGGCTGCAGGGGGGAGGATGGGGTGCATGCCGGACTCTCAAACAATGGGGAGGCTGCAGGGGGGAGGATGGGGTGGATGCCGGACTCTCAAACAATGGGGAGGCTGCAGGGGGGAGGGGGGAGGCTTAAATTGTTATTTTTTTTTTCCAATGTAAGGCCTCCCCCGAAAGTAAGGCAGGGTGGGACTTTTGGGGGTAAAATTAATGTAAGACAGGGCCTTACTTTCGGGGAAACACGGTACATATTAGAGCAGATATATTAACACTGGTGCAAAGAGAAAGCAAATTCATCAGTAGCAGCCAATAAGGGCAACCGCTCCCCCCGCTGTGTAGACCACCATAATAATCTCCCTACTTACGAAACTCTTGCTCGATCTTTTGCTTTAGGAACTCCATCTTCTTGGCCTCGCCGTGCACCAGTAACACGTTCCGGGGCTCTGCCTGGCGGATGAGCTGCATGATCCCCTTGGCATCGGCGTGGGCACTGAAGGACATATACTCCACCTGCATTTTTACTTCCAGCTGCCCGCAAACAACAGCGAATGGGGTTAGTCATCAATGTGTGTAAGCGAATACACTAACAGCAAAGGTGGAGCGGACCGGGCACGTACCGTCTGCCTCCCCTCCATCTCCAGCTTACGTTGCCCACTTAGGATCTTGTGTCCCACTGTGCCCTGTACACAGTACCCGGGCATGATCACCTGTACAAGAGTCAATGACAAGCCGATATATGAGTGGTAGCATGGGAGACGCAAGACTTTGTATATGGTTGTATTGTAAAGCATGATTGACCATAGATCACAATGCAAAGAACACCATCCACATGAGGGTCAGCAGAATACGGTGAGCATACATTCAGCTATTAATGTCAATGTTCACACATCACAGACGTGGTGTGAATTAAGCCTTAAAGGGTTTTTCCAGGGCAATTCCCTTCCGCATCAAGAAATAGAGCACCAGCAATGGCGCCACATCTATATATACAGCTGCTTGTGTGACGTGGGACTAGCATGGGTGGGCGATACGTGCTGATCATCCACGCGTCTCGGCAGGTATGTGCAGATGTGAAGTAACGGGCATCGCTCTCTGCTCGGCCGAGCGCGTTAATGATCTCTGAGAGAGCGACCAACAAACTCCTGTCAGTAACTTATCTCCCAGAAAACAAAAGGATCGGCCGCTGATATCCACCTTTTCTTTCCAGACATCATAGGCCACTGATTGGGACCCCCATACACACTAGACGGTTGGCTGATCATGCAGACATCAGTGGCTATGTATGTGTATGGGGGCATTTAGCATACGAGATACGCCTTGATGCTGGCTGCTGGGCTCATATAAAACTGGTCTATTTTACACTAAGTGTCTCAGTGTTTTAATTTATTTCCTTAGGAGTAATAAAAATAAAAATCTTTATTTTTATATAGCGCTAACATATTCCACAGCACTTTACATACATCAGGAACACTGTCCCCATTGGGGCTCACAATCTAACTTCCCTATCTGTATGTCTTTGGAGTGTGGGCGGAAAACCAGAGTACCCGGAGGAAATCCACGCAAACACGGGGAGAACATACAAACTTCTTGCAGATGTTGTCCTTGGTGGGATTTGAACACAGGACCCCAGCACTGTTAGACTGCAATGCTAACCACTGAGCCACTGTGACGTAATGCATGTCTAGGTTCCTTATTTAATATCTGTATACCTTAGTGTCTCAGAGTGCAGCTATTTGTTAGTTTACTTCATGCTCAGCATGCACCTGTTCACATTTGTCTGTTAGGAAGTGCCATCAGTTTTTTTTGTTTTTTGATTATGGGGTCATGCCTTCTAACTCAGCACTCCTACCCATCAACTTAAAAAGCTCCTTAATTGCCTAGAAACAATATAAAATTGTTGGCTATTTAACCTAGGTAGGAGGCATTTAGGTAAGGACCAAGCATACGAGACATGCCTTGATGCTGGCTGCTGGGCTCGCAAAAACTGGCCTTTTTTATCAGCCAAGTTTTTTTTATTTATCTTCTTCGCAGTAATGCATGCCAAGTTCCTATATTTATTGTCTGTATAAGTAAGCGTCTAAGTGCAGCTATTTATTTGTTAGTTTATCTCATGTTCAGTATGCACCTATTCACACTTGTCTGTTAGGAAGTGCCAACAGTTTTCTTATTTTAGATTATGGAGGCGTTTACACATAAGATCATTAGCATGTACCCCTGTGCATTACAAGGAGATCTCACCATATTCTTTTCATTCCCGGCCCACTTGCGGAAAATCTGCAAAGACTGGCCAGCGTGTAACATCCCTGGAGTAGCGAACACTACCTGTAAATTAGAAATTACAGTATAAAGTCATCCTGTCCTGTGTGACTCTCCCTCATATCATCACAGATGCTGAAGACTGGTTTTCCATAATATATACCATATTTTTCGGTGTATAAAAGACACATCGTATTATAAGACGCACCCAAAATTTAGAGAGAAAAAAAAAATATTGGGTCCGTCTTACAATCCGGTGGTGTCTTACCAGAAGGCGGCAGCAGTGGTGGAGCGGGGTCACAGGAGGCAGGGGCGGTGGAGGAATAAGGTGATGCTGCGGGGGCTGTGCTGGGGCTGCAGGCCGAGGGCGCTGTGATGGAGCTGCAGCTCAAGATTTCATCTTGCGCACGTACAACCTTTGGCCCATTGCTCTCCCAGCAGCGGATTTGAAGGAAAATAGCGCCCAGAGGTGGCGCAAGCGCAGTTGAGATCTTGAGCCAAGAGAGCTCCATCTGTGCATGCACCGACTCCAGGCGCCCTTGGCCTGAAGCCCAAGCACAAGGCCCGCAGCCTCAGCGCATCGCCCACGGCCCCGGCCCAACGCCCACCCCGGCCCAACGCCCGCAACCCCGGCATTGCTCCCGCAACCCCGGCATTGCTCCCGCAACCCCGGCATTGCTCCCGCAACCCCGGCATTGCTCCCGCAACCCCGGCATTGCTCCCGCAACCCCTCTGCACCATTTCTGGTAAGAAATATTCGCATTACAAGATGCACCCCTCATTTTCCTCCCAAATTTTTAGTAGGAAAAGTGCATCTTATATATATTCATATACACAGTATTTTTCGGATTATAAGTATTCCACATACTGGTATATACACCCTCCAGTTTCTTACCATTGGACCAGGGTTATCTGCAAAAGCTCTGTCGAAGGCCTTGATGTGCTTAAACTCAAACATGTTCCTCTGGACGAAGGTCTTCCGGATCTTCTGGTTAGTCCAGGTAATGAAGAGCTTGTAGTAGTGGTTTGCTTTCTCGGTTAGACCCGTGGAGAAGTAAATTGGGGCTTTCAGATTCATCCGCTCCCTGAATGAAGACGCTCATTGTCATATGCAAAATTAATTAAATTGTAAGAAAAGTTACTGAGGCACATAAAGCCGATGTTACCAGAAGGTTTCCAACAAGATGCAGAGTTCCTGCGCTCTCCCCAGTGCAAACACGGGAATGAGGACCTGTCAGAGGAGACAAATACACGCGGCTATAAAGAAGAAGGGAATTTTGTTTACTTACCGTAAATTCCTTTTCTTCTAGCTCCTATTGGGAGACCCAGACAATTGGGTGTATAGCTTCTGCCTCTGGAGGCCACACAAAGTATTACACTTTAAAAGTGTAACCCCTCCCCTCTGCCTATACACCCTCCCGTGCATCACGGGCTCCTCAGTTTTCGTGCAAAAGCAGGAAGGAGGAAACTTATAAATTGGTCTAAGGTAAATTCAATCCGAAGGATGTTCGGAGAACTGAAACCATGAACCAAAAGAACAATTCAACATGAACAACATGTGTACACAAAAGAACAACCAGCCCGAAGGGAACAGGGGCGGGTGCTGGGTCTCCCAATAGGAGCTAGAAGAAAAGGAATTTACGGTAAGTAAACAAAATTCCCTTCTTTGTCGCTCCATTGGGAGACCCAGACAATTGGGACGTCCAAAAGCAGTCCCTGGGTGGGTAAAAGAATACCTCAATAAAAAGAGCCGAAAAACGGCCCCCTCTTACAGGTGGGCGACCGCCGCCTGAAGGACTCGCCTACCTAGGCTGGCATCTGCCGAAGCATAGGCATGCACCTGATAGTGTTTCGTGAAAGTGTGCAGACTCGACCAGGTAGCCGCCTGACACACCTGCTGAGCCGTAGCCTGGTGCCGCAATGCCCAGGATGCACCCACGGCTCTGGTAGAATGGGCCTTCAGCCCTGAAGGAATCGGAAGCCCAGAAGAACGGTAGGCTTCAAGAATCGGTTCCTTGATCCACCGAGCCAAGGTTGACTTGGAAGCCTGCGACCCCTTACGCTGGCCAGCGACAAGGACAAAGAGCGCATCAGAACGGCGCAAGGGCGCCGTGCGTGAAATGTAGAGCCGGAGTGCTCTCACGAGATCTAACAAGTGCAAATCCTTTTCACATTGGTGAACTGGATGAGGGCAAAAGGAAGGTAAGGAGATATCCTGATTGAGATGAAAAGGAGATACCACCTTAGGGAGAAATTCCGGGACCGGACGCAGAACCACCTTATCCTGGTGAAACACCAGGAAGGGGGCTTTGCATGACAGCGCTGCTAGCTCAGACACTCTCCGAAGTGATGTGACTGCCACTAGGAAGGCCACCTTCTGCGAAAGGCGTGATAGAGAGACATCCCGCATCGGCTCGAAAGGTGGTTTCTGAAGAGCCGTTAGCACCCTGTTAAGATCCCAGGGTTCCAGCGGACGCTTGTAAGGTGGGACTATGTGGCAAACTCCCTGCAGGAACGTGCGGACCTGCGGAAGCCTGGCTAGACGCTTTTGAAAAAAACACGGAAAGCGCCGATACTTGTCCCTTGAGAGAGCCGAGAGACAAACCCTTGTCCATTCCGGATTGAAGGAAAGAAAGAAAAGTGGGTAAGGCAAACGGCCAGGGGGTAAAACCCCGATCAGAGCACCAGGATAAGAAGATCCTCCAAGACCTGTGATAGATCTTGGCGGACGTTGGTTTCCTGGCTTGTCTCATAGTGGCAATGACATCTTGAGATAACCCTGAGGACGCTAGGAGCCAGGACTCAATGGCCACACAGTCAGGTTGAGGGCCGCAGAATTCAGATGGAAAAATGGCCCTTGAGACAGCAAGTCTGGTCGGTCTGGGAGTGCCCACGGTTGACCCACCGTGAGGTGCCACAGATCCGGGTAGCACGACCTCCTCGGCCAGTCTGGAGCGACGAGGATGGCGCGGCGGCAGTCGGACCTGATCTTGCGCAACACTCTGGGCAGCATCGCCAGAGGAGGAAACACATAAGGGAGTCGAAACTGCGACCAATCCTGAACTAATGCGTCCGCCGCCAGAGCTCTGTGATCTTGAGACCGTGCCATGAATGCCGGGACTTTGTTGTTGTGCCGAGACGCCATGAGGTCGACGTCCGGCGTTCCCCAGCGGCAACAGATCTCTTGAAACACGTCCGGGTGAAGAGACCATTCCCCTGCGTCCATGCCCTGGCGACTGAGAAAGTCTGCTTCCCAGTTTTCTACGCCCGGGATGTGAACTGCGGAGATGGTGGAGGCTGTGGCCTCCGCCCACAGCAGAATCCGCCGAACTTCTTGGAAGGCTTGACGACTGCGAGTGCCGCCCTGGTGGTTGATGTACGCGACCGCCGTGGCGTTGTCCGACTGTATGCGGATCTGTCTGCCCTCCAGCCACCGATGGAACGCCTTTAGGGCTAGATACACTGCCCTTATCTCCAGAACATTGATCTGAAGGGAGGACTCTGATTTTCCCTTCGACAAGGAAGTGGGAAGAAGCCACCACTGAAGAGAGGTTTTGGCTGCCAGTGAAAGAGAGACGTTCCTGTCGAGGGACGTCGACCTCCTGTCCCATTTGCGGAGAATGTCCCATTGAAGTGGACGCAGATGAAACTGCGCAAAGGGAACTGCCTCCATTGCTGCCACCATCTTCCCTAGGAAGTGCATGAGGCGCCTCAAGGGGTGTGACTGGGTCCGAAGGAGAGAGTGCACCCCTGTCTGCAGCGAACGCTGTTTGTCCAGCGGAAGCTTCACTATCGCTGAGAGAGTATGAAACTCCATCCCGAGGTAAGTCAGTGATTGGGTCGGTGTCAATGATTGTAAATATGGCTGCCAGAGCTCTCAGGGGAGGAGGGAGCCGTGGGCGTGACTAATAAAGTGCGGGAATCTGGTGCCCCACAGTGCTCAGTGAGGGGGGAGGAGAACACCTAAGTATGCTCCAGCCCTCACTGCCGACGTCCAGTCGACCGTCCCGCCCTTACCCCTGACTGGCAGGCCCGGGGGCGGGAGTTATGGTACTAGGCCGCAGAAGCCGGGGACTAAATTTAATAACGCGGCCGGCAAACAGGCGCGGTCGGCGCGGTAGTCCCGGTCGTCACAAAAAAACAGCAGCCGCTGCAACGTTTGTAACACAGGCGCTCCATGCACCGTCCCCAAGGGGACACAGAGTACCTTATAGATGCAGGGCCTGTCCCTGATGATACTCAGTCTCCTGTCCGTCAGATTCCCCCAGGGGCTGCGGAGGGAGCCCGGTCCCAGTGAATGGTGACCGGTTAGGATCCCACTTCTCCCAGAGCCTCTAAGGGATGGGGAAGGAAAAACGGCATGTGGCTCCAGCCTTTGTACCCGCAATGGGTACCTCAACCTTAACAGCACCGCCGACTTAGTGGGGTGAGAAGGGAGCATGCCGGGGGCCCTGTTAGGGGCCTTCTTTTCTTCCATCCGATACAATCAGCAGCTGCTGCTGACTAAAATGGGAGCTTGAGTGAATGTGTGCCTCCTTCAACACAAAGCATAAAACTGAGGAGCCCGTGATGCACGGGAGGGTGTATAGGCAGAGGGCAGGGGTTACACTTTTTAAAGTGTAATACTTTGTGTGGCCTCCGGAGGCAGAAGCTATACACCCAATTGTCTGGGTCTCCCAATGGAGCGACAAAGAAAAACCATTTATGCCAACAATTTATGTGAATATATTGTACATTTCAGACCCATCAGCAAGACGTGGATTAAATATACGATCAATTACACTTGCCACATGGAGGATTTGTCTCAGACATTTTTTAGAAGACAACAGAAAGACATAGGGAAACATGTTCCATATTGGGCAGATTTTGGTGCAAATTTGCTGTTGGATTTTCCTCTAAATGTAAAATCCGAAGTTTATCTGTGGTCGCGCTCATACAACGCTCCCTTAAGTGATGTTTTAGCTTAAAAAAAAAAAAAAAAAAAAAAAAGGACTAACCTTTCCACCTTTTTCTACACTCTCGTGGACCTTCTTCAGAAAGTCTCGCTCCCGACAACGCTTGGAGTCTCTGATGGTGGTCGCATAGGTGGATTCGGTGATGAGTAAATCCGGGCGACATTTGTCGATCCATGCGGCTCTGAAGCAAAATAAAATCAATCATCTAATTACACAATGCATCATAGTTATATGCAGAACACACCAGACATCACTCCACAAAAAATAAAAGACATCCAAACCCCAAGATGATATTTGGCAAAAAATAAAAAAAATCTTACCCCAAATGCCGATCTGGAGTCATATTGTAATCCCCCTGGGAAAAAAGGAGAACAGTCAAATTATGATATAACCAAGAATGAAACGTCTACTGATGCATGATGACAGAGGTGCCAGAGAATAGATTATTATTATATATATTACACACACACTATTTTTCGGATTACAAAATGCACTTTTCCGACCAAACATTTTTTGGGGAAAATGAGGGATGCGTCTTATAATCTGAATATAACTTACCGGGAGGTGGTGGAGAGGGGTAGCAGGAGGCAGGGGCGATGCTGCGGGCGCTGCACTGGTGCTTGCTGTGGATAGTAAGGCATGGGCCATCCTAAAAATGTTGGTGGTGCAGGCTTCAAATAATGGCGCCCTGGGTCGGCGTGTACGCAGATTGAGGTCTCGGCACAAGATCTCATCTTCGCACGCGCCGCCTCCGGCCCATTGATTTCCCGGCAGCGGACTTAAGGAAAATGGCATGTGTGCAGATGAGATCTCAGCTTGTCATTGAGGCGATAGCCCATTCTGCGGACGCGCTGATTCCGGGTGCCATTTCTTTGAAGCCCGCACTGGCAACAGTTTCTGCATGTTCCTACATCGAGCATCCGAGACACCTGCCACACTGCCCGCAGCATCACATTACTCTACCACCACCCCTGCCTCCTGCGACCCTGCTCCACCACCGGATTATAAGATATATTATATATATATATATATATATTAAATATGTATATACAAAACATTTCACTAGTCAAGTATTAGCCCTCAGCTAGGCTTCCTATATACTCACAGTATAAACAACAGATTCGGAGCCAACTTTAATCTGAAACATGGCGGCTCCCAACACATGTCCCGCATAATATGCCTTAATTTCCAGTTCTTCATCAACCTAACAAAGATAAATATGAGATAACAATCAGTAAATAAAATAATTTGGCAGGGGTAGGAGGTTACTCATTACATACATTTAGTTATATGACATCAACATTAAAGCAGCAGAACAAAAATGTGTTTTTAGTCCAATATATATTATGTATCCAGAATGTAGTTTTCTCCATCGTTTCATTGGGGGACACAGGACCATGGGTTATGCTGCTGTCACTAGGAGGCTGACACTAAGTAGACAGAAAAAGTTAGCTCCTCCCCAGCAGTATACACCCCTGAGCCGGAGGCGGACTCAATCAGTTTTTTGCTTAGTGTCGTAGGAGGCTGATGTGGGCCGACTGGGCCCCCTTCAGCCACTTGATTTTTTGCGTATATTTTTTCATTTTTTTCTCGGCGACGCTCGTCACTCTCATCTGTTGGAATTCTCTTTTTCTACAGGTATCGTTTCTCTACCTCAGCTCTCGCAGCCCTGTGGGTACCACTCCCCTGGGTCGCAGAGGCTTGAGTTGTCGGGCCCTCTCCCCCGTCCAATTCCACGGTACCACTCCCGGGTTGGCACGCGGGGCTAATCCTTCCTGGGCACCTCCTATTCACCCTGCGGTATCACCCCAAAGGGTGCAAGGGGCATACAAGCAGGGACTGGACCTCGCAGCGCGTCTGGATTGATGATGGGGCCCGCAGCGCTGCTTCACTACAGAGGGGCTCCCTGCCCCCACCGGCGTCCACCTCCCTGCCTGCCTGCCTGCCTCATTCTTCTCCTGCGGCCCGCAGCCAGTCCTCCGGTGTGCGGAGCACATGGTCACATGTGCAGAGCTCCACGCCTGCACACTGGCAGAGGCTACGCCGCCGACCAGGTAGGACACCCCCTCCTACCTTCCCCCGGGCGGTTACAAATATAGGCCCCGGTCCGGGCCTACTCACCGGGCGCCCCGGCCACGTCCCCATCCGGCGCTGGAATCCACACATGCAGACGGCCGGTGCCCAGACGTCGCTGCCGCGCCGCCGCTCCCGCAGGCTCTTCCTTCCCCTGCACCGGCTGCTTCAAATTTAGGCTCCGGCCTGGGCCTAGTCACCGGACGCCCCGGGGCGCATCGGGCGACAGAGTGCACGCAGAGCTCCTGCCGACATCCGGTCTTCGCTGCTGCGCCGCCACCACAGTTCGCTGGCAGGACAGCCGGCCGGTATCTTCCCTGCTCCGACAGCTTAAAAACTTAGGCCCCGGCTTCGGCCCTGTACCCGGCGTCCTAGGCCCGCCTCCTGCCGCAGCGCGATTGGCCGCCGGCCGCTCGGTCTCCACCCTCCTCCCAGCCCCAGGCATCACAGGGGGGGGCGGTGGAGGTTTTTTCGCGCTCTCCTCAGCATCCATTTTAAAAAAAAAAAAAAAAAAAAAAAAAAAAAAAAAAAAAAAAAGAGACTGATTATAGCAGTTCCCCTAGTCTGCGGATTGCTGAGGCTACAGCAACCCTCATATTGGGGAAAAGTAGCCAACATTAGCCACGTTCTTTGAACGATAGTGGTTGTTTCTGTTTCTTTTATCATGGGCTCAGTTTATTTCAATATGTAAATGTAGACATATATATATATATATATATATATATATATATATATATATATATATATATTATATATATATTAACTCTTACGAGCACTTATTCGGGTTCTTGGTTTGCATCAGAGGTACAGTTGGTTTAGGACTGTTCTCTCAGTTGTGAATTACCCCGAACGTTGTCACATTAGTGCTTACAGCTTCCGGGGCCCTGGCACTGCACGCACCTGTATCCCGCCCCTGCAGGCGGGTTGGCGCCCTGTCTCAGGCCCTGCATCCCCGTGCTGACGTCCCTCGGGTGGGTGCGCATGCGCTGCGTCCCCGGCCGTCGCTCTGCCGTACCATCCGCAAGACTGGCGCATTCCCCCCGGGGAGTTGAGTCCCGTACTAGGGACCTTTTCCTCTGCCCAAGGCGGACCCGCCAGGTCTCGTCTTCTGCGCCCCCAGGGTTCACCTTAATCCCCAGGTCCAGACTGACTCTCCTCTGGTAGCCTTTCGACCTCTCGGGGATGGCCCAGGCGTTTCCTCCTCTGCTGGACTTCGAGCAGGAGGACCTGGATGTTTGGCGCATGGCTAATAGCCGGGTAAGGATGGTGAGTCAAGCCTTAAAGGTACGGACAGTCCTTCTCTACGTGCACGCACCGGGGGAGGTGAGTCCCGTACCAGGGACCTCACCCGCTGCTCGAAGCGTACCCGCCAGGTCTCGCCTTCGGCGCCTCCCCCTGGTTTTTCCTTCATTCCCAGGTCCAAAGCTCCCGCTCGATCAGAAGCCTTCCGACCTCTCTGGTGTTGACCCAGACGTACCACCTCTGCTGGATTCCGAGCAAGCGCCAAGGTTCGGCGCATGACGAATAGCCTGGAAGAAACGGTGAGTCAGACCATAAGGCCACGGATAGTTCTCTTCTCCTCTCTGAGCACACAGGTCTCCTTTAAGACTTTTCTAGTGGACCCATGATGTTTTCAGTGGGCATCCAATAGTTCGCAGAGCTACTGCTCCTTCACAGACAACATCCAGACAGGACGTTACCAGCGGTAAGTCTTGTTATTGTCTTTATTCATTCTCCAAGGGGCTCCGGAGAGAAGGGGCATGCCCCCCTGCGATCGACCCGCCAGGTTGCCTCTTGGCTTATCATCCCTAAGGTGACGTCTCTCAGGGACTCCACGGACACCCTACGCAGATTCCATCTCTACCGATCAGAACTGGTTGACATCTTCGGTAAGTACCTTCTCATCATAGCCCTGGCGCTTTACCAGCTTCACGGCCTGAGCCTAGAGCAGCAGTGTGACCACCCGTCGAGGCCTCTGACTCAGGAGCTGGATCGCGGTGGCGACATCTAAGGAGTCGCTGACCTTCCTTCCGCCTTTAGGTGACCGTCCCTTCGGAGATACGTAGTCTAGGGGATCCACTGGACTACGTGAGGGAAGTGTACATCTCTCCCCTAGGCTACGTGAGGGAAGAGCACATCTCTTCCCAGCATCGGCCCAGACGCTCAGGATCGTCGCCTTCACCGCTCGGTTCCAGTCCGTTCGAGCCGCAACCGTCAGGGCGCCTCTATCTCTCATCGTCATTTCTCGCTACTAGGGCAGCTGCTCCACCGGTTGGAGTCCTTTCAGACCCTGGCCCGGTAGATCATCCCCTTAGGCATGTTTTTCGAGACCGCCCAAGGGAAGTTACTCTTCACGCAGGAGTAGTTTTTCCTTCCCCGCACCAAGTCGGGTTCGGTAGGCGAGTCCGCAGCGGTTGGGGGAGGTGATAGCGGCGGTACACTTACCGGTTTTTCATCCTTGCCCTTCCAGAGGTCCCCACTGAAGAACGGAGATAAGTAGCTTCCGTCTGCCCCAGGGATCCGCCCTTCCCTTCCTAGTGGTCCAGCCTTCGTATCCGGTCCCTGGGAAGATCCCCTCTCCGTCTCCTCTGGAGAAAAGCATCAGCCATTACCAGTCTCCTATGCTAGGGTGGGCTTGTCCACCTTTCCACAGCACAGTCCCGAGGAACACCCCTTATGTGTGGTCTCCCCTTCAGCATTCCGGATTTCAGATCCATCCGGTTAGACCGGTTACGTTTTCTTCACTGGGGCGAGGTTGTTCCGGTCAGGTTCCAGTCGGACCATGCCACAGCGGTGGCGTGCATCATCCACCAGGGAGGCGCAGGAAGTGTCATGAAAAAGGGAAGAGGTCAAGAAGATCTTGCTCTGGGCCGGATCTCGTGCTCTCTAATCTCGGCAGTACACATCCCTACCGTGGACGTTTGGACGGCCGTTTTTTCTCAGCAGGAGGGGCCTCGCCTAGGCAAAATGGCTCCTCAACAGGGAAGTCTCCAGCCAGATCTACGACGAAGGAAGACCTCCAGTCGTGGTCCTATTGGCCCCCTGATCCAGCTTTCTAGTCAACGGCGCGTCTAGGGTGCCCCCTTCTCTGCGCTAGGTGACGACGCCCTCGCCCGGCTGTGAGGCCGGTTCATTTATTTCATTTTCTTGGGCATCTGCCCACGGCTTCCCATGATCTCGAGCTTTCTCAAGATGGACCAAGGCAGAGGGTGGCTATGGAGGGGCCCAGGCGAGCATAGTTCACAGAAGTCACTCAATCCACTCGCAGAGGCCCTGTGGCGCTTTCCAGACCGTCCAGTTCTTCCGTGTTGTGGCCCTCTCTGCCACCAGGACTTAGAAGCCCTAAGTTTCCCGACCTTAAGAGCGGATCCCGGGTTCTTGCTCGCACAGGCCGGTTGGCAAGAAGGATGCAGACAATGTTGGAGACCGGGGAGCCGGTTCCCTCGAAAATGTATTACCACACGTGTGGAGTTCCTCCGGGGTGTAAAGAGCACATCTTTTCTCTCTCTCTCCTTTCCTGCACTACTGCCATGCTGGCAGTCAGATCTGGATGCGGCTTTCTAGCGCGTCCCTCTAGGGGCCTGGTGTCGACGCGGTCATTTCAGTTCAGAGGCTTATCACTTCTCGTCCCACGACCAAGGTGTTTCACGCAGAGAAGCGTCCATCTGGCTCGACGGCATCGCCGTCCACTAGTAACGTGGGACCTTAATCTAGCGATGGGTTCACCTCACGGCTCTCGGTTTGAGCTTTTCCGAGGGCTTCTTACTCCCACCTGTTTGGATAGGTGGGCTCCTCGTGGCTGTCTCCTTGTTTCAAGGGGCATCAGGGCGGACAGCTCTCTCTTGTTGCCTTTGTTCCCCCTTTTTTTTTTTTTTTCCCAGGTCCTCCAGCAGGGCAAGGGGGGTGCTCCGGCCACTACCCTCCCTTCGGTCCAAGGCAGCCCGCCTTCCTTCCAGATAAGGAGTTTGGGTTTTCGGGTTCGGTTCTAGTACCTTCTTTCAGCCTGAAAAGGGCCTAGTTCGTTCCTGAACTGGTACGAGCCCTCAGTAGGTTGTGCCCTCAGGACCGCACTTTTCGGTTTACTCCGACAGTCAGTTCATCTTTTCAGGACAGTTCATCTTTTCATCCGGTCCCAGGAGGCGCATGCCGGCGCCCAGGGCTAAGATTTCCACAGGGATCCTTCCGTCATAGGTGAAACCTATCGCATGGAAGACGGACCTCCGCCGTTTTTCTACCGTCCAGGGGAGTCTCTTGGATGATTGGACTACAGACGTTGATGGACCGAGGTCTGCCGGACCTCCACCTGGTCTAGTCGGACCTCCACCTGGTCTAGTCGGACCTCCACCTGGTCTAGTCGGCAGACCTTTACTAGTTCCTATCAGGTCACACCCAAGCTTTGGCAGAGGCCAGTCTTGCCGTTATCTTTGCGGGCGGCAGTAGCACACCTGTAACAAGGTAGGTACTTGTAGGTCTGGGTCAAGCCCGACAGGAGGAAGCGGTTTCCTACCGATCTCCGGTGATGGTTTTCTTCCCACCCAGGGACTGCTTTTGGACATCCCATGGTCCTGTGTCCCCCAATGAAACGATGGAGAAAAAGATTTTTGTGTACTCACCGTAAAATCTCTTTCTCTGAGTCTTCATTGGGGGACACAGCACCCACCCTGCTTGTGTTTTTTGGGTCACATTTTACCTGTCTGTTGCCTCAGTGGCCATATTCCCAGGCCATTGGTCGCACGTCTAATTGGTTATAGTTTTTTCCTTGTCTTATCCAGGATTGTTTGGTTCTCCTCCTACTGCTTGTGCACTAAACTGATTGAGTCCGCCTCTGGCTCAGGGGTTATACTGCTGGGGAGGAGCTAACTTTTTCTGTTTACTTAGTGTCAGCCTCCTAGTGACAGCAGCATAACCCATGGTCCTGTGTCCCCCAATGAAGACTCAGAGAAAGAGATTTTACGGTGAGTACACAAAAATCTTTCTATTTCTTTCTAGCTGGAAATTCACATTGTACTTCTTCTTAGTTGGGTCATGTGATCTCCGGTAACGACAGGCCTTGTTCTCTTCATTGTTCACCAGTTCAGTCAACAGAGCTGCCTGTATGATGCAGCCAGTGACGTTCTCCACTGGGCATGGTGGCAGAAACTTGTATCACTATTACTGATGATGACTAGACGGCTCCCGTTCCACTTATCAAGTAGATCATAGTTTAGCCTGCATCACTACTTATAGTTAGGACAATATAATCATGGAGATAACACAAGACACAGATGGCAGTGGCTCTAGCAGCTATACTGATGTATTATGGGATTGATGGCAAAATCACAGTAATTAAATGTGAAATTTGCAAAATATTTATACGAGAAGTGCAATGTGTGATAGTTCATGCAGCGAGGGAAATACGTAATTACTTACCGGTAATGTGTTTTTTCCAAACCCATGACGGCACCACGAGAGAGGATGGGCGGATCCTCTCTCGTGGTGCAGTCATAGGGTGAGGGAAAAATAAACATTTGCTTGACGGCTTCTTTAGATGTTGCTTATTCACAGGATGAATACAAGTACAAGTCTTTACTCCATGCTTTACACTTCAGCTCCGCTTATACCGAATGGCAGGTATGTACAAGCTCCTGAAGAGCAGATTATAAGAACCTTCTACCTGAGATGGTCAGCACCGTTGTAGCCATGGGCTAGATGTTGTACGCTCCCGGCTCCATCTTACCTGCACAGTCTGATGGAGGTTCACAGCCACCACTTTCTTCATGCAGTCTTTAATCATCTGGGATGTGAAGAAGTTGGTTTCCCCTTTCTTGTCCACGGTGATCTTCCGGTAGTCCTCCAGCAGGATGGGGCAGATGGCCTTGGTAGGGTGCGTCATGTAAATGGGTCCGTCAAACCCGACCATCTCGCTCATGTACGGCAGAGCTCCACAATGGTCCAGGTGGAAGTGGCTGGAGGAGAAAGTAATGGACGTTACCCGGCTGCCGAGGAGAGCGGGGTCCTAGTAACCTCTATAGAGGTTCTGTTACCTGATGATGACACAATCCAGAAACTCAGTGAGACGTCCATTCTGTGTAATGTATGAGAAGTCTGGGAACCGGCGCTGTCACAAAAGAAGAAAGGTATCACTACACGAATCGCAGACCCTCTTATACCACCCCCCCCCCATACAACCCGCCGCAGGACGCACGTCATCATTGTATCCCATGTGCATCCCACAGTCCAGCATCACGTTCTTCCCTCCTATGGAGACCAGGATACAGCTGCGGCCAACATCTTGGCCGGCACCTGGAAAACACAGTCATAGTGAAAGGGTTAATATATGTACAATGGGGCTGATCGTAAGGGAGGTCCTCACACTGCAGATTGTTTATTACAGCTGATAGATGTGCAGCAAAACAGCGAGGGGATTACTGCGAACGTGTCAGATCCTTACTGAGCAGTGAGAGATCACAGCAGGGAGGAGCGACACTGAGGAGCTGACAATTAGACTAAGTGGGCAGAGATTCAGCAGCAGCAGGGAGGAGGGACACTGAGGAGCTGACAATTAGGCTAAGTGGGCAGAGATTCAGCAGCAGCAGGGAGGAGGGACACTGAGGAGCTGACAATTAGGCTAAGTGGGCAGAGATTCAGCAGCAGCAGGGAGGAGGGACACTGAGGAGCTGACAATTAGACTAAGTGGGCAGAGATTCAGCAACAGCAGGGAGGAGCGACACTGAGGAGCTGACAATTAGACTAAGTGGGCAGAGATTCAGCAACAGCAGGGAGGAGGGACACTGAGGAGCTGACAATTAGGCTAAGTGGGAAGAGATTCAGCAACAGCAGGGAGGAGGGACACTGGGGAGCTGACAATTAGGCTAAGTGGGAAGAGATTCAGCAACAGCAGGGAGGAGGGACACTGAGGAGCTGACAATTAGGCTAAGTGGGAAGAGATTCAGCAACAGCAGGGAGGAGGGACACTGGGGAGCTGACAATTAGGCTAAGTGGGCAGAGATTCAGCAGCAGCAGGGAGGAGGGACACTGAGGAGCTGACAATTAGACTAAGTGGGCAGAGATTCAGCAACAGCAGGGAGGAGCGACACTGAGGAGCTGACAATTAGACTAAGTGGGCAGAGATTCAGCAACAGCAGGGAGGAGGGACACTGAGGAGCTGACAATTAGGCTAAGTGGGAAGAGATTCAGCAACAGCAGGGAGGAGGGACACTGGGGAGCTGACAATTAGGCTAAGTGGGAAGAGATTCAGCAACAGCAGGGAGGAGGGACACTGAGGAGCTGACAATTAGGCTAAGTGGGAAGAGATTCAGCAACAGCAGGGAGGAGGGACACTGGGGAGCTGACAATTAGGCTAAGTGGGCAGAGATTCAGCAGCAGCAGGGAGGAGGGACACTGAGGAGCTGACAATTAGGCTAAGTGGGCAGAGATTCAGCAGCAGCAGGGAGGAGGGACACTGAGGAGCTGACAATTACGCTAAGTGGGAAGAGATTCAACAACAGCAGGGAGGAGGGACACTGAGGAGCTGACAATTAGACTAAGTGGGCAGAGATTCAGCAGCAGCAGGGAGGAGCGACACTGAGGAGCTGACAATTAGACTAAGTGGGCAGAGATTCAGCAGCAGCATGGAGGAGGGACACTGAGGAGCTGACAATTAGACTAAGTGGGCAGAGATTCAGCAGGAGCAGGGACACTGAGGAGCTGAAAATTAGACTAAGTGGGCAGAGATTCAGCAGCAGCAGGGAGGAGGGACACTGAGGAGCTGACAATTAGACTAAGTGGGCAGAGATTCAGCAGCAGCAGGGAGGAGCGACACTGAGGAGCTGACAATTAGACTAAGTGGGCAGAGATTCAGCAGCAGCAGGGAGGAGCGACACTGAGGAGCTGACAATTAGACTAAGTGGGCAGAGATTCAGCAGGAGCAGGGACACTGAGGAGCTGAAAATTAGACTAAGTGGGCAGAGATTCAGCAGCAGCAGGGAGGAGGGACACTGAGGAGCTGACAATTAGACTAAGTGGGCAGAGATTCAGCAGCAGCAGGGAGGAGGGACACTGACGAGCTAACAATTAGGCTAAGTGGGAAGAGATTCAGCAACAGCAGGGAGGAGGGACACTGACGAGCTGACAATTAGACTAAGTGGGAAGAGATTCAGCAACAGCAGGGAGGAGGGACACTGACGAGCTAACAATTAGGCTAAGTGGGCAGAGATTCAGCAGCAGCAGGGAGGAGGGACACTGACGAGCTAACAATTAGGCTAAGTGGGAAGAGATTCAGCAGCAGCAGGGAGGAGGGACACTGACGAGCTGACAATTAGACTAAGTGGGCAGAGATTCAGCAGCAGGGACACTGTTAAGCCATCAATCAGGGTATGTGGTGGGGGAGTTTAGCAGCTGCTGGAGCAGAGAGGAGTTGTCAATCACGGTAAGTGTGCAGAATACAAAAGGAACTATACAGACATTCTGACTTGGATTATCAAAGTAAGTACACCAGCCTCACCAAGATATATATTTCATTTAATATACGTAATATGGATTGTAAAATCTACTGGCAGATCCTCTTTAAGGTAATACAGTGGAAATTCACTAATAAAATGATCTACAAATGAGACATTTGATCTGCGGTTTCCTTTGTTACAGCATTCAATAGAGCAGTCTAGTGCCGCAGCCGTAATCTGGCCACGTGTGGCTACAGGAAGACCCTTCACCATATTCTCTTGGGATATCATATACATGCAGATTATCCGTCCACATAGTCATATGGCTGCAAAGTTCCACAGAGGACGTCCGGCCCCTGAATACTGTTTGTTATTAAGAATAAGCTACAAAGCGCCCCCTAGTGGTGGAGGCAGAAATGCAGCTTTTTAGCAGCGCAGGTTGTTTGGAGCTCTGTGTCAGGAATTGAAGCTCACCTCTTATTCATTAAAGAACGGTGCTGAAAGGTTAGGATTGGTAACATTACATGCCGAGATCTTACCTAGCGGGGTCACCTTAATTTCAGGCATCTTCAGATTTGGAATCTTCAGTAGACAATTTACATGTGATATAAGTCAGAGCGAAGACACCGCCTTCAGATCTCTAAAGTGAGGAAAGAAAAAAAAATGTAAAAATGTGCCAATATAAATGCAGCTTTATAGGCAAGAGGCGAAAATGATACAGAACTGCATTATACGGGATTCCGTAATGTATTATATACTACAGCATTGGGACAAAAGTGTTATGCAAGGTCCTCATTCAGTCCTATTGTGCCTGGTGTAAAACATACGTACAGGAGGCCTCCGATATCCATGAGCCCTAATAAAGGGTACGGGGGGGGGGCCTCTGATATCCATGAGCCCTAACAGACAATAATGAAGGCCTCCAATATCAATGAGCCCTAATAGAGGGTACGGGAGGCCTCCAATATCAATGAGCCCTAATAGAGGGTACGGGAGGCCTCCAATATCCATGAGTCCTAATAGGGCGTACGGGAGGCCTCCGATATCCACGAGTACTAATTGAGGCCTCTAACCAGAGCAGTGATGGGATTGGCTCATTCCACAATGCCGCTGGTTTATTGATGGGGCCCTTTAATGTCATCACGTGTCGCTCCTCCGGTGACTGATAACACTTATAATAACTCTGGCACGATAATAACCTCGT